>NC_091175.1:28505720-28635720 GCF_040958095.1 Procambarus clarkii
AACAATGTGGTCATTACTGATAGAGGTCAACACTGTGGTCATTACTGTTAGAGATCAACACTGTGGTCATTACTGTTAGGTCAACACTGTGGTCATTACTGTTAGAGGTCAACACTGTGGTCATTACTGTTAGAGGTCAACACTGTGGTCAATACTGTTAGGTCAACACTGTGGTCATTACTGTTAGGTCAACACTGTGGTCAATATGTTAGGTCAACACTGTGGTCAATACTGTTAGGTCAATACTGTGGTCAATACTGTTAGGTCAACACTGTGGTCAATACTGTTAGGTCAACACTGTGGTCAATACTGTTAGGTCAACACTGTGGTCAATACTGTTAGGTCAACACTGTGGTCATTACTGTTAGGTCAACACTGTGGTCAATACTGTTAGGTCAACAATGTGGTCAATACTGTTAGGTCAACACTGTGGTCATTACTGTTAGGTCAACACTGTGGTCAATACTGTTAGGTCAACACTGTAGTCAATACTGTTAGGCCAACACTGTGGTCAATACTGTTAGGTCAACACTGTGGTCATTACTGTTAGGTCAACACTGTGGTCAATACTGTTAGGTCAACACTGTAGTCAATACTGTTAGGCCAACACTGTGGTCAATACTGTTAGGTCAACAATGTGGTCAAGACTGTTAGGTCAACACTGTTAGGTCAAGACTGTGGACATTACTGTTAGAGGTCAAAACTGTGGTCATTACTGTTAGGTCAACACTGTAAAGTCAACACTGTTAGGTCAAAACTGTTTGGTCAATATTGTTAGGTCAACACTGTGGTCATTACTGTTAGAGGTCAATACTGTGGTCATTACTGTTAGGTCAACACTGTGGTCATTACTCTTAGGTCAACACTGTGGTCATTACTGTTAGGTCAACACTGTGGTCAATACTGTTAGGTCAACACTGTGGTGATTACTGTTAGAGGTCAACACTGTGGTCATTACTGTTAGGTCAACACTGTGGTCATTACTGTTAGAGGTCAACACTGTGGTCATTACTGTTAAGTCAGCACTGTTAGGTCAACACTGTTAGGTCAACACTGTTAGGTCAATACTGTTAGGTCAACACTGTGGTCAACACTGTGGTCATTACTGTTAGAGGTCAACACTGTGGTCATTACTGTTAGGTCAACACTGTGGTCATTACTGTTAGGTTAACACTGTGGTCAACACTGTGGTCATTACTGTTAGAGGTCAACACTGTGGTCATTACAGTTAGGTCAACACTGTGGTCATTACTGTTAGAGGTCAACACTGTGGTCAATAATGTTAGAGGTCAACACTGTGGTCATTACTGTTAGAGGTCAACACTGTGGTCATTACTGTTAGAGGTCAACACTGTGGTCATTACTGTTAGAGGTCATCACTGTGGTCATTACTGTTAGAGGTCAACACTGTGGTCAATACTGTTAGGTCAACACTGTGGTCATTACTGTTAGGTCAACACTGTGGTCATTACTGTTAGGTCAACACTGTGGTCATTACTGTTAGAGGTCAGCACTATGGTCAATACTGTTAGGTCAACACTGTGGTCATTACTGTTAGGTCAACACTGTGGTCATTACTGTTAGGTCAACACTGTGGTCATTACTGTTAGGTCAACACTGTGGTCATTACTGTAAGAGGTCAACACTGCGGTCATTACTGTTAGGTCAACACTGGTCATTACTGTTAGGTCAACACTGTGGTCATTACTGTTAGAGGTCAACACTGTAGTCATTACTGTTTGAGGTCAACACTGTGGTCATTACTGTTTGAGGTCAACACTGTGGTCATTACTGTTAGTGGTCAACACTGTGGTCATTACTGTTAGAGGTCAACAATGTGGTCATTACTGATAGAGGTCAACACTGTGGTCATTACTGTTAGAGATCAACACTGTGGTCATTACTGTTAGGTCAACACTGTGGTCATTACTGTTAGAGGTCAACACTGTGGTCATTACTGTTAGAGGTCAACACTGTGGTCAATACTGTTAGGTCAACACTGTGGTCATTACAGTTAGGTCAACACTGTGGTCAATATGTTAGGTCAACACTGTGGTCAATACTGTTAGGTCAATACTGTGGTCAATACTGTTAGGTCAACACTGTGGTCAATACTGTTAGGTCAACACTGTGGTCAATACTGTTAGGTCAACACTGTGGTCATTACTGTTAGGTCAACACTGTGGTCAATACTGTTAGGTCAACAATGTGGTCAATACTGTTAGGTCAACACTGTGGTCATTACTGTTAGGTCAACACTGTGGTCAATACTGTTAGGTCAACACTGTAGTCAATACTGTTAGGCCAACACTGTGGTCAATACTGTTAGGTCAACAATGTGGTCAAGACTGTTAGGTCAACACTGTTAGGTCAAGACTGTGGACATTACTGTTAGAGGTCAAAACTGTGGTCATTACTGTTAGGTCAACACTGTAAAGTCAACACTGTTAGGTCAAAACTGTTTGGTCAATATTGTTAGGTCAACACTGTGGTCATAACTGTTAGAGGTCAATACTGTGGTCATTACTGTTAGGTCAACACTGTGGTCATTACTCTTAGGTCAACACTGTGGTCATTACTGTTAGGTCAACACTGTGGTCAATACTGTTAGGTCAACACTGTGGTGATTACTGTTAGAGGTCAACACTGTGGTCATTACTGTTAGGTCAACACTGTGGTCATTACTGTTAGAGGTCAACACTGTGGTCATTACTGTTAAGTCAGCACTGTTAGGTCAACACTGTTAGGTCAACACTGTTAGGTCAATACTGTTAGGTCAACACTGTGGTCAACACTGTGGTCATTACTGTTAGAGGTCAACACTGTGGTCATTACTGTTAGGTCAACACTGTGGTCATTACTGTTAGGTTAACACTGTGGTCAACACTGTGGTCATTACTGTTAGAGGTCAACACTGTGGTCATTACAGTTAGGTCAACACTGTGGTCATTACTGTTAGAGGTCAACACTGTGGTCAATAATGTTAGAGGTCAACACTGTGGTCATTACTGTTAGAGGTCAACACTGTGGTCATTACTGTTAGAGGTCAACACTGTGGTCATTACTGTTAGAGGTCATCACTGTGGTCATTACTGTTAGAGGTCAACACTGTGGTCAATACTGTTAGGTCAACACTGTGGTCATTACTGTTAGGTCAACACTGTGGTCATTACTGTTAGGTCAACACTGTGGTCATTACTGTTAGAGGTCAACACTGTGGTCAATACTGTTAGGTCAACACTGTGGTCATTACTGTTAGGTCAACACTGTGGTCATTACTGTTAGGTCAACACTGTGGTCATTACTGTTAGGTCAACACTGTGGTCATTACTGTAAGAGGTCAACACTGCGGTCATTACTGTTAGGTCAACACTGGTCATTACTGTTAGGTCAACACTGTGGTCATTACTGTTAGAGGTCAACACTGTAGTCATTACTGTTTGAGGTCAACACTGTGGTCATTACTGTTTGAGGTCAACACTGTGGTCATTACTGTTAGTGGTCAACACTGTGGTCATTACTGTTAGAGGTCAACAATGTGGTCATTACTGATAGAGGTCAACACTGTGGTCATTACTGTTAGAGATCAACACTGTGGTCATTAATGTTAGAGGTCAACACTGTGGTCATTTATGTTAGGTCAACACTGTGGTCATTTCTGTTAGGTCAACACTGTGGTCATTACTATTATAGGTCAACACTGGTTATTACTGTTAGAGGTCAACACTGTTGTCATTACAGTGGTCATTATTTTTAGAGGTCAACACTGTGGTCACTACTGTTAGAGGTCAACACTGAGGTCATTCCTGTTAAAGGGCAATACTGGTCATTACTGTTAGAGGTCAAAGGCCGCCACAAGTGTTTGTGATTGGTTCCGTCCTCTGAGCACCAGTTGCCGTGATGACCAGTGGTCACACAGTACAGTGGTGGGTCCCCAAGGTACAGTGGTGGGCCCCACGGTACAGTGGTGAGCCCCACGGTACAGTGCTGTGTCCTCACGGTACAGTGGTGGGTCCTCACGGTACAGTGGTGGTCCCCTACGGTACAGTGGTGGGCCCCCACGGTAAAGTGGTGTGTCCTCACGGTACAGTGGTGGGTCCCCACGGTACAGTGGTGTGTCCTCACGGTACAGTGGTGGGTCCCCACGGTACAGTGGTGTGTCCCCACGGTAAAGTGGTGTGTCCTCACGGTACAGTGGTGGATCCCCACGGTACAGTGGTGGGCCCCTACGGTATAGTGGTACGTGTGTCCCCACGGTACAGTGGTGGGCCCCCACGGTACAGTGGTGGGCCCCAAGGAACAGTGGTGGGTCCCCACGGTACAGTGGTGGGCCCCCACGGTGCAGTGGTACCGAAAATTCGCCAGAGTCTACTTTGAGAGTAAAATTAGTCAGAGACAGTTTTAAGCTCATATTTCATCAGAGTCCAATTTATACCTAAAAATGAACAGAGTCTACTTTGAGAGCAAAATTCGTCAGAGACAGTTTTTCTAGCAAATTTCATCAGTGTCCTGTAATCTGTGAAAATTTGACAGAGTCCAGTTCTTGATCGAAATTCATCAGAGTCCAGTTTATACCGAAAATTCGCCAGAGTCTACTTTGTGCCAAAATATTCAGAGTCCAGTTCATGATCGAAATTAATCAGAGTCCAATTAAAGACCCAAATTTGACAGAGACCACATTTTCGCTACTAGCAGTCCAATCCCCCTGAAATTTTAAACAGTCATATTTCAGACGTAGTAAATAAGATCAAGTCAGTTACAGAGCTCCAGCTCTTGTCCCCCTGTATTTGCATATTTTCTCTATATTCAGCTGTGTTCTTCACATTTTTTCCATGTTTTCTGTGTTCATTCCATGTTCTATAAATGTTCACAGCAAGCTCAGTTCAAATTTTTTCTGCCATTTTCCCCGTATGTTCACTATGTTCTTTGTCATATTTTCATGTGCATCATATGTTCTCTGTATAACTTTTTATACTCAATATTCATGTTCTCAATGTTCTTAGCTTGTTCTTCACACGTTCAGTGTTCATTCTTTGTATTCCCTATGTTCCTTATCATGTCTTCATATTCTCTATAAGTTCATATTCCCTGCTTGTTCACTCTATTCATCAACTTTTTCTTACATGTTTTCTGTGTTCACCGTATGTTCACTGTGTTCAATCCCTTACTTAACCTCATTTTTTTTTATGTTCTTTGTTTCTTCCATTCACTAACTAGTTCTTTGTCAAATAATATTATACTGCATTACAGTTCCCTCAACAATTTTAGTCACCAAGTTTTATTTTTCAAAACTATGTCAAAGTAATTCTCGTTGTCAACTTAATAGTTCTACCAACCCCGTTCTTAAACAAATCTACACTTTATTCAGTTCCAAATTTACAAAAGACAAACCTTTCTTGTAACTTCATAACTAAAAATCTTTCGCCAATCAACTGAAACATAGTCACTTTCCTCATTTCTCAACTAACTTATTATCCAATCAACCAAAAATTGTCAAAGGAATCTTTCCAACACTGTTCATAACTAAACTTATTCCCTAGTCATCAGAAAATAACCGTGTTCTTCATGTTTCATTGTCATTTCATAACTAAAAAATCTTTCACCAATCAACTAAAAACATAGTCACTTTCGTCATTTCTCAACTAAACTTATTATCCAGTCAACTAAAAATAGTCAGAAATAGCCTCGTTCAACACTGTTCTTAACTAAAACAACCTTTCTCTTAGCTAAAAATTGTCAAAGGAAACTTTTTTCAGCACTTTCTTAACAGGCGCTATGTTTCATCAAGAAAAAATTGTCAAAGGAAACTTTCCAAAACTGTTCATAACTAGCTTTTATCCATCGTCAATCAACTAAAAATAATAACTTTCATCATTTCTTAACTAAACATATTCCCCATTCATCAGAAAATAACCGTGTTCATCATGTTTCATTGTCATTTCTTAACTAAAATTATCTGCCAATCATCAGAAAAAGTCATGTTCATCATGTTTTGGCTTTTGCTCAACTAAAAGTATTCATCGGGCAACTAAAAATAGTTACTTCATCATGTTTCCTTGTCATTTCTTAACTGAAATATCACTTCTCTCATCTGAAAATAGTCAGGATTAACCTCATTCAACACCGTTCTTAACTAAAACAGCCTTTCGCTTAGCTAAAAATTGTCAAAGGAATCTTTTCAGCACTGTTCATAACTAACTTTATCCATCGTCAAGTAAGAAAATATAGTCAAAGATATCTATCATCGTCGTTCTTAACTGACATTTATACTTTGTGGAGCACTAAAATAGTCAAATGTAACTTTTTCAACACTTTCGTAACTAAAATTATATGTCGCTAAGTAAGAAAAATAGTCAAAGGTGCTCTCCGTTACACCAAAGTTACTCTTCAAGAAATCAAAGACACTCTTCAATACATCAAGGACTTACTCAAAGACACCAAAGTTACACTCTAAGACATCCTTCGAGACATCAAAGACTTCAATGGGACTCTTCCATTCATCAAAGACATTCTCTAAGCCCTCAAAGTTATTCTCAGCACAATCAAAAGTTATTCCAAGACAACAAAAGTCATTCTCAGAGCTATCAAAATTATTCTCGGAGTCATCAAAAGGTATTCTCTAACTCACTTTTGGTCATTAAAGTTAATTTCTATGTTATAAAAGTTTGTCTCAGAGACATCTAAAGTTAATCTTAGAGTTATCAAATGTAATCTCTAACTCTCTTTTGTTCATCAAAGTTGATCTCAGAGTTAACAAAGGTAATCTCTAACTCACTCTCGTTCATCAAAGTTATTCAAAGAGCTAACAAAAGTTATTCTCAGAGTCACCTTCGTTCTTCAGAGAAACTTTCCAAAACATCTTTATTCATCAAAGTTATTCTCAGAGGCATAAAAGTCATTCTCAGAGCTATCAAACTTGTTCTCAAAGTCATCAAACTTATTCACAGAGTCATCAAAGTTAATCTAAGACATCATTTTTCATCAAAGATATTCTCTCTAAACCATCAATGTTCTTCTCTAAGACATAAAAGTTATTCTCAGAGTCACCTTCGTTCGTCAGAGAAACTTTCAAAACATCTTTGTTCATCAAACTTGTTTTCAAAGTCATCAAAAGTTAATCTAAGACATCTTCTTTCATCAAAGTTATTTTCAGAGACATCTAAAGTTATTCTCAGAGCTATCAAACTTGTTCTCAGAGTCATCAAATGTTATTCTCGAAGTCATCAAAGTTATTTTCAGAGACATCTAAAGTTAATTTCTATGTTATAAAGTTATTCTCAGAGACATCTAAAGTTAATCTTGGTCATCAAAGTTGTTCTCTAAACATCAATGTTGTTCTCCAAGACATCAAAGATGTTCTCAAAATCATAAAAGTTATTCCCAGAGCTATCAAAGTTAATCTCAGAGTTATCCAAAGATATTCTCATGTCCACAAAAGTTATTCCATGAGACGTCAAAGTTGTTTCAAAGACATCAAAGTTAATCTCAGAGTTATCCAAAGACATTCTCAGAGACATCTAAAGTTATTCTCTAAGACATCAAAGTTGTTCTAAGAGTTATCAAAAGTTATTCTCAGTCATGATATGTTATTCTCTAACTCACTTCCATTCATCAAAGACATTCTCTAAGTCCTGAAAGTTATTCTCTAAGACAACAAAGTCTTTCTCAGAGCTACCAAAGATGTTCTCTAAATCATAAAAGTTAATCTTAACTCACCTTCGTTCATTAGAGAAACTTTCCAATCCATATTCGTTGACCAGAGTTATTCTCAGAGTCATCAAAGCAATCTCTAATTCATCTTCGTTCTCCAAAGTTGTTCTCTAAGACACCTTCATTCATCAAAGAAACTCTCCTTCTTCCATCATGTTATTCTTTAAGACATCTTCAGTCATAAAATTTTCTCTCCAAAATGTAACTAGTTCAGCTTTTCATACCAAACCTGCATTTCTGTTAAAACATATTTTCTTAGTTGCTTTACCCTAAAACTGTTCTCTGAACTACACTGTTCAAACCTACGTAACCTATCCTCTCCACCCAATGTTACTTAGTTAACGTAACGTTCCTAAACCTAGCTTTACCTATCCTAACATACCTTACCTTACCTTCCCTATCTTACCTAACTTTACCTATCCTAACATAACTTACCTTACCTTCCCTAACTTAACCTAACTTTACCTATCCTAACTTAACTTGCCTTTCATAACCTAACTTTACCTATCCTAACATAACTTACCTTACCTTCCCTATCTTACCTAACTTTACCTATCCTAACATAACTTACCTTACCTTCCCTAACTTAACCTATCCTAACTTAACTTACCTAACTTATTCTGCTTAACATAACTTACCTTACCTTCCCTATCTTACCTAACTTTACCTATCCTATCCTAACCTAACTTGTCTTACCTAACTTAATCTTACTTTCCCAAACTGATGTATCCTAACTTATCTAGTCCAACCAGACATGATCTAACTTAAGTATTCCTTCTTGTCTTTGTGTTTCGTCAATCATTGTCTCATATTCATTTACTCATTTCATTAGTTAATTTCTCAAATGGTCACTTATGCATTTCAAGTGCTATTTGTTAGAGATTGGATATTTAAGCATTTCAAAGAATTATAATTTCTCAAATGGACGTTTTTGCATTTCAAGTGCTATTTGTTAGAGATTGAATATTTAAGCATTTCAAAGAATTTTTGTTATATATGGGCATTTACTCATTTCAAGGGATAATTTCTCAAATGGACGTTTTTGCATTTCAAGTGTTATTTGTTTAAGATTGGGTATTTAACCATTTCAAAGGATTTTTGTTATATATGGGAACTTACTCGTTTCAAGGGCTAATTTCTCAAATGGTCATTTTTGCAGATCAAGTGTTATTTGTTTAAGATTGGGTATTTAACCATTTCAAAGGATTTTTGTTATATATGGGAACTTACTCGTTTCAAGGGCTAATTTCTCAAATGGTCATTTTTGCAGATCAAGGGTTATTTGTTAAAGTTCATCAAGTTGCTCATAAGTTGTATTTATTATGTTTGTTATCATTTATTCTTATTCCCCAACCCCTTAACCTAACCTCTTGTAATCTTAGTGTATTTAGTAGGTTCTATCTTATGTTCTTATTCCCCAACCCTTTAACCTAACCTTTCAGATGTAGTTTGTTGAATATATTATCCTTTTCCTAACCTTTCAGATGTAGTTTGTTGAATATATTATCCTTTTCCTAACCTTTCAGATGTAGTTTGTTGAATATATTATCCTTTTCCTAACCTTTCAGATGTAGTTTTGTTTCTCCTTTTTGTATATTTTTACCCAAATCATCTTTCCTTCTTTACTTTGTTTTCACATATAAGTTCGTTCTTTATCTTAGTAATAATAGAATTACAATAGTAAAGAATCAGATCTACTAAGACTTGAAATTGAGAAACAAGAGCTCAAGGGAGTGAGAGCATGAAAGAAGAGCAAGGAGTAAGAGAGAGGGGGCGGAAGAGAATGGGACCAAAGAAGAGAGAATGAGAGAGAGAGTGTGGGCATGGGAGAACTAAGACTTGAATTGAGAAAAAGAAAAACTAAGTGAAAGAGAGTGAGGGTGTGAGAATGGGAGCAATAAGACTTGAATTTGAGAAACAAGAGAGCATTTGAGCAAATGAGGGAGAGAGAGGGGGAGGAAGAGAGAGAATAAGGGAGAGAGATAGAAAAGGAGGGTTAGAAGGAGTACAGTGGTGTGTCCTCACGGTACAGTGGTGGGTCCCCACGGTACAGTGGTGGTCCCCTACGGTACAGTGGTGGGCCCCCACGGTATAGTGGTACGTGTGTCCCCACGGTACAGTGGTGGGACCCCACGATACAGTGGTGAGTCCCCACTGTACAGTGGTGGGCCCCACGGTACAGTGGTGGGTCACCATGGAACAGTGGTGGGTCCCCACGGTACAGTGGTGGGTCCCCACGGTACAGTGGTGGGCACCACGGTACAGTGGTAGGTCCCCACGGTACAGTGGTGGTCCACTACGGTACAGTGGTGGGTCCTAACGGTACAGTGGAGGGCCCCACGGTACAGTGGTGTGTCCCCACGGTACAGTGGTGTGTCCTCACGGTACAGTGGTGGGCCCCTACGGTACAGTGTTGGGTCCCGACGGTACAGTGGTGGGCCCCACGGTACAGTGGTGGGTCCCCACGGAACAGTGGTGGTCCCCTACGGTAGAGTGGTGGGTCCCCACGGTACAGTGGTGGGCCCCACGGTACAGTGGTGTGTCCCCACGGTACAGTGGTGGGCCCCACGGTGCAGTGGGGTGTCCCCACGGTACAGTGGTGTGTCCTCACGGTACAGTGGTGGGCCCCCACGGTACAGTGGTGTGTTCCCACGGTACAGTGGTGTGTTCCCACGATACAGTGGTGTCCCCACGGTACAGTAATGGGCCCCCACGGTACAGTGGTGTCCCCACGGTACAGTAATGGGCCCCCACGGTACAGTGGTGGGTCCCCACGGTACAGTGGTGGGCCCCCACGGTACAGTTGTTGGCCCCCACGGTTCAGTGGTGGGCCCCCACGGTACAGTTGTTGGCCCCCTCGGTACAGGGGTGGGTCCCCACGGTGCAGTGGGGTGTCCCCACGGTACAGTGGTGTGTCCTCACGGTACAGTGGTGGGCCCCCACGGTACAGTTGTGTGTTCCCACGGTACAGTGGTGGGTGCCCACGGTACAGTGGTGGTCCACACAGTACAGTTGTGTGTTCCCACGGTACAGTGGTGTGTCCCCACGGTAGAGTGGTGGTCCCCCACGGTACAGTGGTGGGCCCCCACGGTACAGTGGTGGGACCCCACGGTACAGTGGTGGGTCCCCACGGTACATTGGTGGGTCCCCTGGTACAGTTGTGTGTTCGCACGGTACAGTGGTATGTCCCCACGGTACAGTGGTGGGTCCCCACGGTACAGTGGTGGTCCCCCACGGTACAGTTGTGGGCCCACACGGTACAGTGGTGGGACCCCACGGTATAGTGGTGGGTCCCCACGGTACAGTGGTGGTCCCCACGGTACAGTGGTGGTCCCCCACGGTACAGTTGTGGGCCCCCACGGTACAGTGGTGGGCCCACACGGTACAGTGGTGGGCCCCCACGGTACAGTGGTGGGCCCCCACGGTACAGTTATGGGTCCCGACGGTACAGTAGTGGGTCCCCACGGTACAGTAGTGGGTCCCCACGGAACAGTGGTGGTCCCCTACGGTACAGTGGTGTGTCCCCACGGTACAGTGGTCTGCCTCCAGGGTACAGTTGTGTGTCTCCACGGTAAAATGGTGTGTCCCCACGGTAAAATGGTGTGTCCCCACGGTACAGTGGTGTGTCCCCACGATACAGTGGTGGGCCGCCACGGTAAAATGGTGTGTCCCCACGGTACAGTGGTGTGTCTTCACTGTACAGTGGTGGGCCCTCACGGTACAGTGGTGGGTCCCAACGGTACAGTGGTGGGTCCCAACGGTACAGTGGTGTGTCCCCAAGGTACAGTGGTGGGCCCCCACGGTACAGTGGTGGGTCCCCACGGTACAGTCATGTGTCCCCACGGTACAGTGGTGGGTCCCCACGGTACAGTGGTGTGTCCCCACGGTACAGTGGTGGGCCGCCACGGTACAATGGTGGGCCCCCACGGTACAGTGGTGGTCCCCACGGTACAGTGGTAGGCCCCCACGGTACAGTGGTGTGTCCCCACGGTACAGTCATGTGTCCCCACGGTACAGTGGTGGGTCCCCACGGTACAGTGGTGTGTCCCCACGGTACAGTGGTGGGCCGCCACGGTACAATGGTGGGCCCCCACGGTACAGTGGTGGTCCTCACGGTACAGTGGTGGGCCCCCACGGTACAGTGGTGTGTCCCCACGGTACAGTGGTGGTCCCCCACGGTACAGTGGTGGGCCCCCACGGTACAGTGCTGTGTCCCCACGGTACAATGGTGGTCCCCACGGTACAGTGGTGGTCTCCAACGGTATAGTGGTGGGTCCCCACGGTACAGTGGTGTGTCCCCACGGTACAGTGGTGGTCCCCACGGTACAGTGGTGTGTCCCCACGGTACAGTGGTGGTCCCCACGGTACAGTGGTGGGCCTCCAAGGTACAGTGGTGGTCCCCCACGGTACAGTGGTGTGTCCCCACGGTACAGTGGTGGTCCCCCACGGTACAGTTGTGGGTCCCCACGGTACAGTGGTGTGTCCCCACGGTACAGTGGTGGTCCCCACGGTACAGTGGTGTGTCCCCACGGTACAGTGGTGGTCCCCCACGGTACAGTGGTGGTCCCCCACGGTACAGTGGTGGTCCCCCACAGTACGGTGGTGGGCCCCCACGGTACAGTGGTGGCCCCCACGGTACAGTGGTGGGTCCCCACGGTACAGTGGTGGGTCCCCACGGTACAGTGGTGTGTCCCCACGGTACAGTGGTGGTCCCCCACGGTACAGTGGTGGTCCCAACCAATACAGTTGTGTGTCCCCAAGGTACAGTGGTGGTCCCCCACGGTACATTGGTGGGTCCCCACGGTACAGTGGTGTGTCCCCTACGGTACAGTGGTTGGCCCCCACGGTACAGTGGTGTGTCCCCACTGTACAGCGGTGGGTCCCTACGGTACAGTGGTGGTCCCCCATGGTACAGTGGTGTGTCCCCACGGTACAGTGGTGGTCCCCCACGGTACAGTGGTGGGCCCCAACGGTACAGTGGTGGGCCCCCACGGTACAGTGGTGGGTCCCCACGGTACAGTGGTGGGTCCCCACGGTACAGTGGTGGGTCCCCACGATACAGTGGTGGCCTCCACGGTACAGTGCTGGGCCCCCACGGTACAGTGGTGGTCCCCACGGTACAGTGGTGGGCCCCCACAGGACAGTGGTGGGCCCCCACGGTACAGTGGGGGGTCCCCACGGTACAGTGGTGGGTCCCCACGGTTCAGTGGTGTGTCCTCACAGTACAGTGGTGGTCCCCCACGGTACAGTGGTGTATCCCCGCGGTACAGTGGTGGGCCCCCACGGTACAGTGGTGTGTCCCCACGGTACAGTGATGGTCCCACACGGTACACTGGTGGGCCCCCACGGTACAGTGGTGGGCCCCTACGGTACAGTGGTGTGTCCCCACGGTACAGTGGTGGTCCCCCACGGTACAGTGGTGGGCCCCCACGGTACAGTGCTGTGTCCCCACGGTACAATGGTGGTCCCCACGGTACAGTGGTGGTCTCCAACGGTATAGTGGTGGGTCCCCACGGTACAGTGGTGTGTCCCCACGGTACAGTGGTGGTCCCCACGGTACAGTGGTGTGTCCCCACGGTACAGTGGTGGTCCCCACGGTACAGTGGTGGGCCCCCAAGGTACAGTGGTGGTCCCCCCACGGTACAGTGGTGCGTCCCCACGGTACAGTGGTGGTCCCCCACGGTACAGTTGTGGGTCCCCACGGTACAGTGGTGTGTCCCCACGGTACAGTGGTGGTCCCCACGGTACAGTGGTGTGTCCCCACGGTAGAGTGGTGGTCCCCCACGGTACAGTGGTGGTCCCCCACGGTACAGTGGTGGTCCCCCACAGTACAGTGGTGGGCCCCCACGGTACAGTGGTGGCCCCCACGGTTCAGTGGTGGGTCCCCACGGTACAGTGGTGGGTCCCCACGGTACAGTGGTGTGTCCCCACGGTACAGTGGTGGTCCCCCACGGTACAGTGGTGGTCCCCCACAATACAGTTGTGTGTCCCCACGGTACAGTGGTGTGTCCCCTACGGTACAGTGGTGGTCCGCACGGTACAGTGGTTGGCCCCCACGGTACAGTGGTGTGTCCCCACTGTACAGC
The DNA here is from genome assembly GCF_040958095.1 of Procambarus clarkii. Taxonomy (NCBI): domain Eukaryota; kingdom Metazoa; phylum Arthropoda; class Malacostraca; order Decapoda; family Cambaridae; genus Procambarus; species Procambarus clarkii. The sequence continues at coordinate 28,519,517 of NC_091175.1, forward strand.
GGTGGGTCCCCACGGTACAGTGGTGGTCCCCCATGGTACAGTGGTGTGTCCCCACGGTACAGTGGTGGTCCCCCACGGTACAGTGGTGGGCCCCAACGGTACAGTGGTGGGCCCCCACGGTACAGTGGTGGGTCCCCACGGTACAGTGGTGGGTCCCCACGGTACAGTGGTGGGTCCCCACGATACAGTGGTGGTCTCCACGGTACAGTGCTGGGCCCCCACGGTACAGTGGTGGGCCCCACGGTACAGTGGTGGGCCCCCACGGTACAGTGGGGGGTCCCCACGGTACAGTGGTGGGTCCCCACGGTTCAGTGGTGTGTCCTCACAGTACAGTGGTGGTCCCCCACGGTACAGTGGTGTATCCCCGCGGTACAGTGGTGGGCCCCCACGGTACAGTGGTGTGTCCCCACGGTACAGTGGTGGTCCCACACGGTACACTGGTGGGCCCCCACGGTACAGTGGTGGGCCTCTACGGTACAGTGGTGGGTCCCCACGGTACAGTGGGGGGTCCCCACGGTACAGTGATGGGTCCCCACGATACAATGGTGGGCCCCCACGGTACAGTGGTGGGTCCCCACGGTACAGTGGTGGGCCGCCACGGTACAGTGGGGGGTCCCCACGGTACAGTGGTGGGTCCTCATGGTACAGTGGTGGGTCCCCACGGTACAGTGGTGGTCCCCCACGGTACAGTGGTGTGTCCCCACGGTACAGTGGTGGGCCCCCACGGTACAGTGGTGGGTCCCCACGATAGAGTGGTGGTCCCCCACGGTACAGTGGTGTGTCCCCACGGTACAGTGGTGGGCCCCTACGGTACAGTGGTGTGTCCCCACGGTACAGTGGTGGTCCCCCACGGTACAGTGGTGTGTCCCCACGGTACAGTGGTGGGTCCCCACGGTACAGTGGTGGTCCCCCACGGTACAGTGGTGTGTCCCCACGGTACAGTGGTGTGTCCCCACGGTACAGTGGTGGTCCCCCACGGTACAGTGGTGGTCCCCCACGGTACATTGGTGGGTCCCCACGGTACAGTGGTGTGTCCCCTACGGTACAGTGGTGGTCCGCACGGTACAGTGGTTGGCCCCCACGGTACAGTGGTGTGTCCCCACTGTACAGCGGTGGGTCCCCACGGTACAGTGGTGGTCCCCCATGGTACAGTGGTGTGTCCCCACGGTACAGTGGTGGTCCCCCACGGTACAGTGGTGGGCCCCACCGGTACAGTGGTGGGCCCCCACGGTACAGTGGTGGGTCCCCACGGTACAGTGGTGGGTCCCCACGGTACAGTGGTGGGTCCCCACGATACAGTGGTGGTCTCCACGGTACAGTGCTGGGCCCCCACGGTACAGTGGTGGGCCCCACGGTACAGTGGTGGGCCCCCACGGTACAGTGGGGGGTCCCCACGGTACAGTGGTGGGTCCCCACGGTTCAGTGGTGTGTCCTCACAGTACAGTGGTGGTCCCCCACGGTACAGTGGTGTATCCCCGCGGTACAGTGGTGGGCCCCCACGGTACAGTGGTGTGTCCCCACGGTACAGTGGTGGTCCCACACGGTACACTGGTGGGCCCCCACGGTACAGTGGTGGGCCTCTACGGTACAGTGGTGGGTCCCCACGGTACAGTGGGGGGTCCCCACGGTACAGTGATGGGTCCCCACGATACATGGTGGGCCCCCACGGTACAGTGGTGGGTCCCCACGGTACAGTGGTGGGCCGCCACGGTACAGTGGGGGGTCCCCACGGTACAGTGGTGGGTCCTCATGGTACAGTGGTGGGTCCCCACGGTACAGTGGTGGTCCCCCACGGTACAGTGGTGTGTCCCCACGGTACAGTGGTGGGCCCCCACGGTACAGTGGTGGGTCCCCACGATAGAGTGGTGGTCCCCCACGGTACAGTGGTGTGTCCCCACGGTACAGTGGTGGGCCCCTACGGTACAGTGGTGTGTCCCCACGGTACAGTGGTGGTCCCCCACGGTACAGTGGTGTGTCCCCACGGTACAGTGGTGGGTCCCCACGGTACAGTGGTGGTCCCCCACGGTACAGTGGTGTGTCCCCACGGTACAGTGGTGGGCCCCTACGGTACAGTGGTGTGTCCCCACGGTACAATGGTGGGCCCCCACGGTACAGTGGTGGGCCCCACGGTACAGTGGTGGGCCCCCACGGTACAGTGGTGTGTCCCCACGGTACAGTGGTGGTCCCCCACGGTACAGTGGTGGGCCCCCACGGTACAGTGGTGGGCCTCCACGGGACAGTGGTGGGTCCCCACGGTACAGTGGTGGGTCCCCACGGTTCAGTGGTGTGTCCTCACAGTACAGTGGTGGTCCCCCACGGTACAGTGGTGTATCCCCACGGTACAGTGGTGGGTCCCCACGGTACAGGGGTGTGTCCCCACGGTACAGTGGTGGGTCAGCACCAACTCATCAAGGAACTTGTAACACTGGCATGGTAACTCATCAAGGAATTGGTAGCACTGGCATAGTAACTCATCAAGTAACTTGTAACACTGGCATGGTAACTCATCAAGGAACTGGTAACACTGGCATGGTAACTCATCAAAGAACTTGTAGCACTGGGATGGTAACTCATTAAGGAACTTGTAACACTGGCATGGCAACTCATCAAGGAACTTGTAACACTGGCATGGTAACTCATCAAGGAACTTGTAACACTGGCATGGTAACTCATCAAGGAACTGGTTACACTGGCATGGTAACTCATCAAGGAACTTGTAGCACTGGTATGGTAACTCATTAAGGAACTTGTAACACTGGCATGGCAACTCATCAAGGAACTTGTAACACTGGCATGGTAACTCATGAAGGAACTCGTAACACTGGCATGGTAACTCATCAAGAAACTGGTAACACTGGCATGGTAACTCATCAAGGAACTTGTAACACTGGCATGGTAACTCATCAAGGCACTTGCAACACTGGCATAGTAACTCATCAAGGCACTTGTAACACTGGCATGGTAACTCATCAAGGAACTTGTAAAACTGGCATGGTAACTCACCAAGGAACTTGTAACACTGTCATGGTAACTCATCAACGAACTTGTAACACTGGCATGGTAACTCATCAAGGCACTTGTAACACTGGCATGGTAACTCATCAAGGAACTTGTAACACTGGCATGGTAACTCATCAAGGAACTCGTAACACTGGCATGGTAACTCATCAAGGAACTTGTAACACTGGCATGGTAACTCATCAAGGCACTTGCAACACTGGCATAGTAACTCATCAAGGCACTTGTAACACTGGCATGGTAACTCATCAAGGAACTTGTAAAACTGGCATGGTAACTCATCAAGGAACTTGTAACACTGTCATGGTAACTCATCAACGAACTTGTAACACTGGCATGGTAACTCATCAAGGCACTTGTAACACTGGCATGGTAACTCATCAAGGAACTTGTAAAACTGGCATGGTAACTCATCAAGGAACTGGTAACACTGGCATGGTAACTCATCAAGGAACTTGTAACATTGGAATGGTAATTCATCAAGGAACTTGTAACACTGGCATGGTAACTCATCAAGGAACTTGTAACACTGGCTTGGTAACTCATCAAGGCACTTGCAACACTGGCATAGTAACTCATCAAGGCACTTGTAACACTGGCATGGTAACTCATCAAGGAACTTGTAAAACTGGCATGGTAACTCATCAAGGAACTTGTAACACTGTCATGGTAACTCATCAACGAACTTGTAACACTGGCATGGTAACTCATCAAGGCACTTGTAACACTGGCATGGTAACTCATCAATGAACTTGTAACACTGGCATGGAAACTCATCAAGGCAGTTGTAACACTGGCATGGTAACTCATCAAGGAACTTGTAACACTGGCATGGTAACTCATCAAGGAACTTGTAACACTGGCATGGTAACTCATCAAGGAACTTGTAACACTGGCATGGTAACTCATGAAGGCACTTGTAACACTGGCATGGTAACTCATCAAGGCACTAGTAACACTGGCATGGTAACTCATCAAGGAACTTGTAACACTGGCATGGTAACTCATCAAGGAACTTGTAACACTGGCATGGTAACTCATCAAGGAACTTGTAACACTGGCATCTTAACTCATCAAGGAACTCGTAACACTGGCATGGTAACTCATCAAGGAACTTGTAACACTGGCATGGTAACTCATCAAGGAACTCGTAACACTGGCATGGTAACTCATCAAGGAACTCGTAACACTGGCATGGTAACTCATCAAGGAACTTGTAACACTGGCATGGTAACTCATCAAGGAACTTGTAACACTGGCATGGAAACTCATCAAGGCAGTTGTAACACTGGCATGGTAACTCATCAAGGAACTTGTAACACTGGCATGGTAACTCATCAAGGAACTTGTAACACTGGCATGGTAACTCATCAAGGAACTTGTAACACTGGCATGGTAACTCATGAAGGCACTTGTAACACTGGCATGGTAACTCATCAGGGAACTGGTAACACTGGCATGGTAACTCATCAAGGAACTTGTAACACTGGCATGATAACTCATCAAGGAACTTGTAACACTGGCATGGTAACTCATCAAGGAACTTGTAACACTGGCATGGTAACTCATCAAGGAACTTGTAGCTCTGGCATGGTAACTCATTAAGGAACTTGTAACACTGGCATGGTAACTCATCAAGGAACTCGTAACACTGGCATCGTAACTCATCAGGGAACTGGTAACACTGGCATGGTAACTCATCAAGGAACTTGTAACACTGGCATGGTAACTCATCAAGGAACTTGTAGCACTGGCATGGTAACTCGTTAAGGAACTTGTAACACTGCTACTTGAGCGTTGATAACAATGGTTTAAGGAACTACTCCCTCGTACTAATCCCATAATCCCGTTTATCAAAATGGCATTAAATCCTTTCCTGTATTGAGAATGTCATTAATTATAGCCAAAACTCCCACTATACACCCGCGGGATTCCTTCAGTGGTGAAGTGGTCCAAAATCCCTACCATTAGTGGGATTCAATCACACTCCATCACGCGGTGATTTGTTCCCGTTGGAATGGCGTGTGATCCCAACCATTAGTGATTGGAATGTCGTTCATCACATGATTGGTTCTGGTGGGGGGCGCGTGAGGGGGGGGGGCTTGGGTCCCTAATCCTCATATCATCCCTCCAACGGAGCTGATCCACGAGTCGCTCGTCCACCCACCACGATTGCAAGACAATGAATGATTGATTTTATTACGTTCGTAACTGTGCTGTTGGAGGGATCATGTGCAGGAACTGCGAAGAAAGTTTCCCCCGAGGAAGCGCTCTCACCTTCGTTATAGCTAATGGCTGGCCATTGCTGGGTGGTTTACGGCAGCCAGGTCCTGCATGCCGGAGATTACTGCCTCCAGTTACGCGCCTCTTCTACACACACTCAAAATATCCCGATTCATCACTAAAGTTGGGTGAAGAAAGACTCTACTTGGGAAGAAACCTTCCTTAAACCTGTCTGGGTACAAGTCCCAGCTGTGTCAGGGTACAAGTCCCAGCTGTGTCTGGGTACAAGTCCCAGCTGTGTCTGGGTACAAGTCCCAGCTGTGTCTGGGTACAAGTCCCGGCTGTGTCTGGGTACAAGTCCCAGCTGTGTCTGGGTACAAGTCCCGGCTGTGTCTGGGTACAAGTCCCAGCTGTGTCTGGGTACAAGTCCCGGCTGTGTCAGGGTACAAGTCCCAGCTGTGTCAGGGTACAAGTCCCGGCTATGTCTGTGTACAAGTCCCGGCTGTGTCTGTGTACAAGTCCCAGCTGTGTCTGGGTAAAAGTCCCGGCTGTGTCTGTGTACAAGTCCCGGCTGTGTCAGGGTACAAGTCCCGGCTGTGTCTGTGTACAAGTCCCAGCTATGTCAGGGTACAAGTCCCGGCTGTGTCTGGGTACAAGTCCCGGCTGTGTCTGGGTACAAGTCCCAGCTGTGTCAGGGTACAAGTCCCGGCTGTGTCTGGGTACAAGTCCCGGCTGTGTCAGGGTACAAGTCCCAGCTGTGTCTGGGTACAAGTCCCGGCTGTGTCAGGGTACAAGTCCCAGCTATGTCAGGGTACAAGTCCCAGCTGTGTCTGGGTACAAGTCCCGGCAGTGTCTGGGTACAAGTCCCAGCTGTGTCAGGGTACAAGTCCCAGCTGTGTCTGGGTACAAGTCCCAGCTGTGTCAGGGAACAAGTCCCAGCTGTGTCTGGGTACAAGTCCCAGCTGTGTCAGGGTACAAGTCCCAGCTGTGTCAGGGAACAAGTCCCGGCTGTGTCTGGGTACAAGTCCCAGCTGTGTCTGGGTACAAGTCCCAGCTGTGTCAGGGAACAAGTCCCAGCTGTGTCAGGGTACAAGTCCCAGCTGTGTCAGGGAACAAGTCCCAGCTGTGTCAAGGTACAAGTCCCAGCTGTGTCAGGGAACAAGTCCCAGCTGTGTCAGGGTACAAGTCAAAGCTGTGTCAAGGTACAAGTCCCAGCTGTATCTGGGTACAAGTCCCAGCTGTGTCTGGGTACAAGTCCCAGCTGTGTCTGTGTACAAGTCCCAGCTGTGTCAGAGAACAAGTCCCAGCTGTGTCAGGGTACAAGTCCCAGCTGTGTCTGTGTACAAGTCCCAGCTGTGTCAGGGAACAAGTCTCAGCTGTGTCAGGGTACAAGTTCCAGCTGTGTCAAGGTACAAGTCCCAGCTGTGTCTGGGTACAAGTCCCAGCTGTGTCTGGGTACAAGTCCCAGCTGTGTCTGTGTACAAGTCCCAGCTGTGTCAGGGAACAAGTCCCAGCTGTGTCTGGGTACAAGTGACAGGATGAACAACTCAGCGGGTTTTCTTCCTATTGGGGAGTGTTGTACATGCTGCTATGGCGGTGTGTCCACCCACAAGATGAGTGACACTGCCCAATACTGGCACTATGGCGGTGTGTCCACTCACAGGATGAGTGACACTTCCCAATACTCTCACTATGGCGGTGTGTCCACTCACAGGATGAGTGACACTGCCCAATTCTGTCACTATGGCGGTGTGTCCACTCACAGGATGAGTGACACTGCCCAATACTGTCACTATGGCGGTGTGTCCACTCACAGGATGAGTGGCGCTGCCCAATAATGTCACTATAGCGGTGTGTCCACTCACAGGATGAGTGACACTGCCCAATACTGGCACTATGGCGGTGTGTCCACTCACAGGATGAGTGACACTTCCCAATACTCTCACTATGGCGGTGTGTCCACTCACAGGATGAGTGACACTGCCCAATACTGTCACTATGGCGGTGTGTCCACTCACAGGATGAGTGACGCTGCCCAATACTGGCACTATGGCGGTGTGTCCACTCACAGGATGAGTGACGCTGCCCAATACTGTCTTTATGGCGGTGTTTCCACTCACAGGATGAGTGACGCTGCCCAATACTGTCACTATGGCGGTGTGTCCACTCACAGGATGAGTGACGCTGCCCAATACTGTCACAATACTACCCATGTTGTCGTGGGTGGAGGGCCCCCATGTTGTCGTGGGTGGAGGGCCCCCATGTTGTCGTGGGTGGAGGGCCCCCATGTTGTCGTGGGTGGAGGGCCCCCATGTTGTCCTGGGTGGAGGGCCCCCATGTTGTCGTGGGTGGAGGGCCCCCATGTTGTCGTGGGTGGAGGGCCCCCATGTTGTCCTGGGTGGAGGGCCCCCATGTTGTCCTGGGTGGAGGGCCCCCATGTTGTCCTGGGTGGAGGGCTCCCATGTTGTCCTGGGTGGAGGGCCCCCATGTTGTCCTGGGTGGAGGGCCCCCATGTTGTCCTGGGTGGAGGGCCCCCATGTTATCCTGGGTGGAGGGCCCCCATGTTGTCCTGGGTGGAGGTCCCCCATGTTGTCCTGGGTGGAGGGCTCCCATGTTGTCCTGGGTGGAGGGCCCCCATGTTGTCCTGGGTGGAGGGCCCCCATGTTGTCCTGGGTGGAGGGCCCCCATGTTGTCCTGGGTGGAGGGCCCCCATGTTATCCTGGGTGGAGGGCCCCCATGTTGTCCTGGGTGGAGGGCCCCCATGTTGTCCTGGGTGGAGGGCTCCCATATTGTCCTGGGTGGATGGCCCCATGTTGTCCTGGGTGGAGGGCTCCCATGTTGTCCTGGGTGGAGGGCCCCCATGTTGTCCTGGGTGGAGGGCTCCCATGTTGTCCTGGGTGGAGGGCTCCCATGTTTTCCTGGGTGGAGGGCCCCCATGTTGTCCTGGGTGGAGGGCTCCCATGTTGTCCTGGGTGGAGGGCTCCCATGTTGTCCTGGGTGGAGGGCCCCCATGTTGTCCTGGGTGGAGGGCCCCCATGTTGTCCTGGGTGGAGGGCTCCCATGTTTTCCTGGGTGGAGGGCCCCCATGTTGTCCTGGGTGGAGGGCCCCCATGTTGTCCTGGGGGGAGGGTCCCCATGTTGTCCTGGGTGGAGGGCCCCCATGTTATCCTGGGTGGAGGGCCCCCATGTTGTCCTGGGTGGAGGGCCCCCATGTTGTCCTGGGTGGAGGGCCCCCATGTTGTCCTGGGTGGAGGGCCCCCATGTTGTCCTGGGTGGAGGGGCCCCATGGGTCAGGGCCCCAAACAATGATGCATGGTAACTGAAACAACTTTACAAACACAGGTTTGTTTGGCCCCCAGAGTCGGGGAAGGGGCATGGTGCCCCCCCCCCCCATGGGCCCCCCACCACCCTTGAGGGCCCCCATGGACCCCCCCCCCCCTCCCATAACAAAAACAATACCATATACTCATTACGGTCAACAATGGAGCAACGCTCGTGTCTGGGAACCTTTGACAACAGTGTTGTTGATCAGTAGACAGGTGTGTCATATGGCCAATTATGTGTTTGTCCCTCATCTTGAAAGCCCTGTTTGTTTGCTTGCTTGTTTGTTTTGTTTGTTCTACACGAATGTTTGATGACAGTAATTTGTGAGAGAAGAACTGGCGTAGATTGTGCAATGGTACGGAGGCCTGGGGGGAGGGAGGGAGGGGGAGAGAGGGAGAGGGAGGGAAGGGGAAGGAGGGAGAGAGGGAGGGAGGGAGGGAGGGAGGGAGGGAGGGAGGGAGAGGGAGTGAGGGAGAGGGAGTGAGGGAGGGAGGGAGGGAGAGGGAGGGAAGGGGAAGGAGGGAGAGAGGGAGGGAGGGAGGGAGGGAGGGAGGGAGAGGGAGTGAGGGAGAGGGAGTGAGGGAGGGAGGGAGAGGGAGTGAGGGAGAGGGAGTGAGGGAGGGAGGGAGGGAGAGGGAGGGAAGGGGAAGGAGGGAGAGAGGGAGGGAGGGAGGGAGGGAGGGAGGGAGGGAGGGAGGGAGGGAGGGAGGGAGGGAGGGAGGGAGTGAGGGAGAGGGAGTGAGGGAGGGAGGGAGGGAGAGGGAGGGAAGGGGAAGGAGGGAGAGAGGGAGGGAGGGAGGGAGGGAGGGAGGGAGGGAGGGAGGGAGGGAGGGAGGGAGGGAGGGAGGGAGGGAGGGAGGGAGGGAGGGAGGGAGGGAGGGAGAGGGAGTGAGGGAGAGGGAGTGAGGGAGGGAGGGAGAGGGAGGGAAGGGGAAGGAGGGAGATAGGGAGGGAGGGAGGGAGGGAGGGAAGGAGGGAGGGAGGGAGGGAGGGAGGGAGGGAGGGAGGGAGGGAGGGAGGGACGGAGGGAGGGAGAGGGAGTGAAGGAGAGGGAGTAAGGGAGGGAGGGAGGGAGGGAGGGAGAGGGAGGGAAGGGGAAGGAGGGAGAGAGGGAGGGAAGGAGTGAGGGAGGGAGGGATGGAGGGAGGGAGGGAGGGAGGGAGGGAGGGAGAGGGAGTGAGGGAGAGGGAGTGAGGGGAGGGACGGAGGGAGAGGGAGGGAGGGAAAGAGGGAGAGACGGGGAGAGAGAGGGAGGGAGGTTAGAAGCATGGGAACAAATAATAGCAGAGCCTGGAAACTTTGCTGGTTATTGTCCCAAGTTCCACTTCCCCCAGCAGGTGTTCCACAAGTTCCACTTCCCCCAGCAGGTGTTCCACAAGTTCCACTTCCCCCAGCAGGTGTTCCACAAGTTCCACTTCACCCAGCAGGTGTTCCACAAGTTCCACTTCCCCCAGCAGGTGTTCCACAAGTTCCACTTCACCCAGCAGGTGTTCCACAAGTTCCACTTCCCCCAGCAGGTGTTCCACAAGTTCCACTTCCCCCAGCAGGTGTTCCACAAGTTCCACTTCCCCAGCAGATGTTCCACAAGTTCCACTTCCCCTCAGCAGGTGTTCCACAAGTTCCACTTCCCGCAGATGTTCCACAAGTTCCACTTCCCCCAGCAGGTGTTCCACAAGTTCCACTTCCTCAGCAGGTGTTCCACAAGTTCCACTTCCCCCAGCAGGTGTTCCACAAGTTCCACTTCCCCCAGCAGGTGTTCCACAAGTTCCACTTCACCAAGCAGGTGTTCCACAAGTTCCACTTCCCCAGCAGGTGTTCCACAAGTTCCACTTCACCAAGCAGGTGTTCCACAAGTTCCACTTCCCCGAGCAGGTGTTCCACAAGTTCCACTTCCCCCAGCAGGTGTTCCACAAGTTCCACTTCCCCAGCAGGTGTTCCACAAGTTCCACTTCACCAAGCAGGTGTTCCACAAGTTCCACTTCCCCAGCAGGTGTTCCAAAGTTCCACTTCCCCCAGCAGGTGTTCCTCAAGTTCCACTTCTCCAGCAGGTGTTTCACAAGTTCCACTTCCCCCAGCAGGTGTTCCACAAGTTCCACTTCCCCCAGCAGGTGTTCCACAAGTTCCACTTCCCCAAGCAGGTGTTCCACAAGTTCCACTTCCCCCAGCAGATGTTCCACAAGTTCCACTTCCCCCAGCAGATGTTCCACAAGTTCCACTTCCCCCAGCAGATGTTCCAAAGTTCCACTTCCCCCAGCAGGTGTTCCACAAGTTCCACTTCCCCCAGCAGATGTTCCAAAGTTCCACTTCCCCCAGCAGGTGTTCCACAAGTTCCACTTCCCCCAGCAGGTGTTCCACAAGTTCCACTTCCCCCAGCAGGTGTTCCACAAGTTCCACTTCCCCCAGCAGATGTTCCAAAGTTCCACTTCCCCCAGCAGGTGTTCCACAAGTTCCACTTCCACCAGCAGATGTTCCAAAGTTCCACTTACCCAAACAGGTGTTCCACAAGTTCCACTTCCCCAAGCAGGTGTTCCACAAGTTCCACTTCCCCAGCAGGTGTTCCACAAGTTCCACTTCCCCCAACAGGTGTTCCCCCACCTGCTTCCGAAGCAGGTGTTCTGCAAGTTCCACTTCCCCCAGCAGGTGTTCCACAAGTTCCACTTCCCCAGCAGGTGTTCCACAAGTTCCACTTCCCCAAGCAGGTGTTCCACAAGTTCCACTTCCCCTAGCAGGTGTTCCACAAGTTCCACTTCCTCAGCAGGTGTTCCACAAGTTCCACTTCCCCCAGCAGGTGTTCCACTTCCCCCAGCAGGTGTTCCACAAGTTCCACTTCCCCCAGCAGGTGTTCCACAAGTTCCACTTCCCCCAGCAGGTGTTCCACAAGTTCCACTTCCCCAGCAGGTGTTCCACAAGTTCCACTTCACCAAGCAGGTGTTCCACAAGTTCCACTTCCCCAGCAGGTGTTCCAAAGTTCCACTTCCCCCAGCAGGTGTTCCTCAAGTTCCACTTCTCCAGCAGGTGTTTCACAAGTTCCACTTCCCAAGCAGGTGTTCCACAAGTTCCACTTCCCCCAGCAGGTGTTCCACAAGTTCCACTTCCCCAAGCAGGTGTTCCACAAGTTCCACTTCACCCAGCAGGTGTTCCACAAGTTCCACTTCACCAAGCAGGTGTTCCACAAGTTCCACTTCCCCAGCAGGTGTTCCACAAGTTCCACTTCCCCCAGCAGGTATTCCACAAGTTCCACTTCCCCAAGCAGGTGTTCCACAAGTTCCACTTCACCCAGCAGGTGTTCCACAAGTTCCACTTCACCAAACAGGTGTTCCACAAGTTCTACTTCCCCCAGCAGGTGTTCCACAAGTTCCACTTCCCCCAGCAGGTGTTCCACAAGTTCCACTTCACCCAGCAGGTGTTCCACAAGTTCCACTTCCCCCAGCAGGTGTTCCACAAGTTCCACTTCACCAAACAGGTGTTCCACAAGTTCTACTTCCCCAGCAGGTGTTCCACAAGTTCCACTTCCCCCAGCAGGTGTTCCACAAGTTCCACTTCACCCAGCAGGTGTTCCACAAGTTCCACTTCCCCCAGCAGGTGTTCCACAAGTTCCACTTCACCAAGCAGGTGTTCCACAAGTTCCACTTCCCCCAGCAGGTGTTCCACAAGTTCCACTTCCCCAAGCAGGTGTTCCACAAGTTCCACTTCACCCAGCAGGTGTTCCACAAGTTCCACTTCCCCCAGCAGGTGTTCCTCAAGTTCCACTTCCCCCAGCAGGTGTTCCACAAGTTCCACTTCACCAAGCAGGTGTTCCACAAGTTCCACTTCCCCCAGCAGGTGTTCCACAAGTTCCACTTCACCAAGCAGGTGTTCCACAAGTTCCACTTCCCCCAGCAGGTGTTCCAAAGTTCCACTTCCCCCAGCAGGTGTTCCACAAGTTCCACTTCACCCAGCAGGTGTTCCACAAGTTCCACTTCCCCCAGCAGGTGTTCCACAAGTTCCACTTCCCCCAGCAGGTGTTCCACAAGTTCCACTTCCCCCAGCAGGTGTTCCAAAGTTCCACTTCCCCCAGCAGGTGTTCCACAAGTTCCACTTCACCCAGCAGGTGTTCCACAAGTTCCACTTCCCCCAGCAGGTGTTCCACAAGTTCCACTTCCCCCAGCAGGTGTTCCACAAGTTCCACTTCCCCCAGCAGGTGTTCCACAAGTTCCACTTCCCCCAGCAGGTGTTCCACAAGTTCCACTTCCCCCAGCAGGTGTTCCACAAGTTCCACTTCCCCCAGCAGGTGTTCCACAAGTTCCACTTCCCCCAGCAGCTGTTCCACAGTTCCACTTCCCCCAGCAGGTGTTCCACAAGTTCCACTTCCCCCAGCAGGTGTTCCACAAGTTCCACTTCCCCCAGCAGGTGTTCCACAAGTTCCACTTCCCCCAGCAGGTGTTCCACAAGTTCCACTTCCCCCAGCAGGTGTTCCACAAGTTCCACTTCCCCCAGCAGGTGTTCCACAAGTTCCACTTCCCCCAGCAGGTGTTCCCGGAGCGGAATTAGCGTGACTCAGCACACTTTTTTCTCTTTATGCATCACACAAATTAAATTATTCTGCTGAAAGTTTTCTTGACATTCTAAAGGCCAATTGCCTGAGTGGAGAACTTGGCCGCCGGCCGGGGATTCGAACCCGTGACCCGAGCAGCGCTGGCAGCGTTCCCATATCACTCAACCCCCATGTACTCATCACTCCACCATGAGTACGACATTCAACAAACTTGTGTTGGATTATTTTATCATGCGAGTACCAGCTTGGAGAATGAATGGATCGGTGAGTGAATACTCACCTAGTTGTACTCACCTAGTTGTACTCACCAGGTTGTACTCACCTGGTTGTTCTCACCTAGTTGTTCTCACCTGGTTGTACTCACCTGGTTGTTCTCACCTGGTTGTTCTCATCTGGTTGTTCTCACCTGGTTGTACTCACCTGGTTGTACTCACCTGGTTGTTCTCACCTGGTTGTACTCACCTGGTTGTACTCACCTGGTTGTTCTCACCTGGTTGTACTCACCTTGTTGTACTCACCTGGTTGTTCTCACCTGGTTGTACTCACCTAGTTGTACTCACCTAATTGTACTCACCTGGTTGTACTCACCTGGTTGTTCTCACCTAGTTGTACTGACCTGGTTGTACTCACCTGGTTGTACTCACCTGGTTGTTCTCACCTGGTTGTACTCACCTGATTGTACACACCTGGTTGTACTCACCTAGTTGTACTCACCGAGTTGTACTGACCTGGTTGTACTCACCTGGTTGTACTCACCTAGTTGTACTCACCTGGTTGTACTCACTTAGTTGCACTCACCTAGTTGTACTCACCTGGTTGTACTCACTTAGTTGCACTCACCTGGTTGTACACACCTGGTTGTACTCACCTGGTTGTTCTCACCTGGTTGTACTCACCTAGTTGTACTCACCTGGTTGTTCTCACCTGGTTGTACTCACCTGGTTGTACTCACCTGGTTGTTCTCACCTGGTTGTATACTCACCTAGTTGTACTCACCGAGTTGTACTGACCTGGTTGTACTCACCTAGTTGTACTCACCGAGTTGTACTCACCTGGTTGTACTCACCTGGTTGTTCTCACCTAGTTGTGCTCACCTAGTTGAACTCACCTAGTTGTACTCACCTGGTTGTTCTCACCTGGTTGTACTCACCTGGTTGTACTCACCTGTTTGTTCTCACCTGGTTGTACTCACCTGGTTGTACTCACCTAGTTGTACTCACCTGGTTGTACTCACCTAGTTGTACTCACCTAGTTGAACTCACCTATTTGTTCTCACCCAGTTGTATTCCACTAGTTGTACTCACCTAGTTGTACTCACCTAGTTCTACTCAGCTAGTTGTGCTCACCTAGTTGTACTCACCCAGTTGTACTCACCTAGTTGTACTCACCTAGTTGTACTCACCCAGTTGAACAGATTACTGAGCCTACTGGGCTCTATCATATCTACATTTGAAACTGTGTATGGAGTCAGCCTCCACCACATCACTGCCTAATGCATTCCATCTGTAAACTTCTCTGACACTGAAAAAGTTCTTTCAAACGTCTCTGTGGCTCATTTGGGTACTAAATTTCCACCTGTGTCCCCTTGTTCGTGTCCCACCCGTGCTGAAGAATTTGTCTTTGTCAAACCTGGCAATTAACCATGGAATTTTGTAGGTGGTTATCATATCTCCCCTTATTCTTCTGTTCTTCTGGGACGTGAGGTTCAGCTCCTTCAGCCTTTCCTTGTAGCTCAACCCTCTCAGTTCCAGGACGAGTCTGGGGGCATACCGCTGAATCTTCTCTAACTTTGTCTTGTATTTAACCAGGTATGGACTCCAGGCTGGAGATGCGTATTCCAGTATTGGTCTGACGTAATTGGTATACAAGGTCCTGAACGATTCCTTACACAAGTTTCTAAAGGCAGTTCTTATGTTGGCCAACCTATCATATGCCGCTGATGATATCCTCTTGATGTGGGCCTCTGGGAACAGGATCGGTGTGATATCAACCCCCAGATCCTTCTCTCTATTTGACTCTTGCAGGATTTCACCTCCCAGATGGTACCTTGAGTTCAGCCTCCTGCTCCCTTCGCCAAATTTCATTACTTTACACTTTCCTGAGTTGGACTTTAGCAGCCATTTTCTAGACCATTCCTCCAGTTTATCCAGGTCATCCTGTAGTCTCTGTCTATCTTCATCCGCCTTGATTCTTCTCATAATTTTTGCATCATCAGCAAACATCGAGAGGAATGAGTCTATACCTCCGGATGATCATTTATATATATTAGAAGCAGAGTGGGTCCAAGTACTGAGCCCTGTGGGACTCCGCTGGTGACATCTCGCCACTCTGATGTCTTCCCCCTCACCGTTACTCGCTGTTTCCTGTTGCTTAAGTACTCCCTTATCCACTGGAGCACCTTCCCTTTTACTCCTGCCTGTTGCTCCAACTTTTGTAACAGCCTATTATAGGTTAGTGTATCAAAGGCTTTCTGACAGTCCAGGAGAGGACTGTGTGGGGTGTGGGGGTGGTGAGTGTATGGGGTGGTGAGTGTGTGGGGTGGTGAGTGTGTGGGTGAGTGTGTGGGGTGGTGAGTGTGTGGGGTGGTGAGTGTATGGGGAGGTGAGTGTGTGGGGTGGTGAGTGTATGGGGTGGTGAGTGTGTGGGGTGGTGAGTGTGTGGGGTGGTGAGTGTGTGGGTGAGTGTGTGGGGTGGTGAGTGTGTGGGGTGGTGAGTGTGTGGGGTGGTGAGTGTGTGGGGTGGTGAGTGTATGGGGAGGTGAGTGTGTGGGGTGGTGAGTGTATGGGGTGGTGAGTGTGTGGGGTGGTGAGTGTGTGGGTGAGTGTGTGGGGTGGTAGGTGTGTGGGGTGGTGAGTGTATGGGGAGGTGAGTGTGTGGGGTGGTGAGTGTATGGGGTGGTGAGTGTGTGGGGTGGTGAGTGTGTGGGGTGGTGAGTGTATGGGGTGGTGAGAGTGTGGGGTGGTGAGTGTATGGGGTGGTGAGTGTGTGGGGTGGTGAGTGTATGGGGTGGTGAGTGTGTGGGGGTGGTGAGTGTGTGGGTGAGTGTGTGGGGTGGTGAGTGTGTGGGGTGGTGAGTGTATGGGGGTGGTGAGTGTATGGGGTGGTGAGTGTGTGGGGTGGTGAGTGTATGGGGTGGTGAGTGTGTGGGGTGGTGAGTGTGTGGATGAGTGTGTGGGGTGGTGCGTGTATGGGGGTGGTGAGTGTATGGGGTGGTGAGTGTGTGGGGTGGTGAGTGTGTGGGGTGGTGAGTGTATGGGGGTGGTGAGTGTATGGGGTGGTGAGTGTGTGGGGTGGTGAGTGTATGGGGTGGTGAGTGTGTGGGGTGGTGAGTGTATGGGGTGGTGAGTGTGTGGGGTGGTGAGTGTGTGGGTGAGTGTGTGGGGTGGTGAGTGTATGGGGTGGTGAGTGTGTGGGGTGGTGAGTGTGTGGGGTGGTGAGTGTATGGGGTGGTGAGTGTGTGGGTGAGTGTGTGGGGTGGTGAGTGTATGGGGTGGTGAGTGTGTGGGGTGGTGAGTGTGTGGGGTGGTGAGTGTATGGGGTGGTGAGTGTATGGGTGAGTGTGTGGGGTGGTGAGTGTATGGGTGAGTGTGTGGGGTGGTGAGTGTGTGGGTGAGTGTGTGGGGTGGTGAGTGTGTGGGGTGGTGAGTGTGTGGGGTAGTGAGTGTGTGGGTGAGTGTGTGGGGTGGTGAGTGTGTGGGTGAGTGTGTGGGGTGGTGAGTGTGTGGGGTGGTGAGTGTATGGGGTGGTGAGTGTGTGGGGTGGTGAGTGTGTGGGTGAGTGTGTGGGGTGGTGAGTGTGTGGGGTGGTGAGTGTATGGGGTGGTGAGTGTGTGGGGTGGTGAGTGTATGGGGTGGTGAGTGTGTGGGGTGGTGAGTGTATGGGGAGGTGAGTGTGTGGGGTGGTGAGTGTATGGGGTGGTGAGTGTGTGGGGTGGTGAGTGTGTGGGGTGGTGAGTGTATGGGGTGGTGAGAGTGTGGGGTGGTGAGTGTATGGGGTGGTGAGTGTGTGGGGTGGTGAGTGTATGGAGTGGTGAGTGTGTGGGGGTGGTGAGTGTGTGGGTGAGTGTGTGGGGTGGTGAGTGTGTGGGGTGGTGAGTGTATGGGGGTGGTGAGTGTATGGGGTGGTGAGTGTGTGGGGTGGTGAGTGTATGGGGTGGTGAGTGTGTGGGGTGGTGAGTGTGTGGGTGAGTGTGTGGGGTGGTGCGTGTATGGGGGTGGTGAGTGTATGGGGTGGTGAGTGTGTGGGGTGGTGAGTGTGTGGGGTGGTGAGTGTATGGGGGTGGTGAGTGTATGGGGTGGTGAGTGTGTGGGGTGGTGAGTGTGTGGGGTGGTGAGTGTGTGGGGGTGGTGAGTGTATGGGGTGGTGAGTGTGTGGGGTGGTGAGTGTATGGGGTGGTGAGTGTGTGGGGTGGTGAGTGTGTGGGTGAGTGTGTGGGGTGGTGAGTGTATGGGGTGGTGAGTGTGTGGGGTGGTGATTGTGTGGGGTGGTGAGTGTGTGGGGTGGTGAGTGTGTGGGTGAGTGTGTGGGGTGGTGAGTGTATGGGGTGGTGAGTGTGTGGGGTGGTGAGTGTGTGGGGTGGTGAGTGTATGGGGTGGTGAGTGTGTGGGTGAGTGTGTGGGGTGGTGAGTGTATGGTGAGTGTGTGGAGTGGTGAGTGTGTGGGTGAGTGTGTAGGGTGGTGAGTGTGTGGGGTGGTGAGTGTGTGGGGTGGTGAGTGTGTGGGGTGGTGAGTGTATGGGTGAGTGTGTGGGGTGGTGAGTGTGTGGGTGAGTGTGTGGGGTGGTGAGTGTGTGGGGTGGTGAGTGTATGGGGTGGTGAGTGTGTGGGGTGGTGAGTGTGTGGGTGAGTGTGTGGGGTGGTGAGTGTGTGGGGTGGTGAGTGTATGGGGTGGTGAGTGTGTGGGGTGGTGAGTGTGTGGGTGAGTGTGTGGGGTGGTGAGTGTGTGGGGTGGTGAGTGTGTGGGGTGGTGAGTGTGTGGGTGAGTGTGTGGGGTGGTGAGTGTGTGGGGTGGTGAGTGTATGGGGTGGTGAGTGTATGGGGTGGTGAGTGTGTGGGGTGGTGAGTGTGTGGGGTGGTGAGTGTGTGGGGTGGTGAGTGTGTGGGGTGGTGAGTGTGTGGGGTGGTGAGTGTGTGGGGTGGTGAGTGTGTGGGGTGGTGAGTGTATGGGGTGGTGAGTGTGTGGGGTGGTGAGTGTGTGGGGTGGTGAGTGTGTGGGGTGGTGAGTGTGTGGGGTGGTGAGTGTATTGGGTGGTGAGTGTGTGGGGTGGTGAGTGTGTGGGGTGGTGAGTGTGGGGGGTGGTGAGTGTGTGGGGTGGTGAGTGTGTGGGGTGGTGAGTGTGTGGGGTGGTGAGTGTGTGGGGTGGTGAGTGTGTGGGGTGGTGAGTGTGTGGGCTGGTGAGTGTGTGGGGTGGTGAGTGTGTGGGGTGGTGAGTGTATTGGGTGGTGAGTGTGTGGGGCGGTGAGTGTGTGGGGTGGTGAGTGTGTGGGGTGGTAAGTGTGTGGGGTGTGAGTGTGTGGGCTGGTGAGTGTGTGGGGTGGTGAGTGTGTGGGGTGGTGAGTGTGTGGGGTTGTGAGTGCATTGGGTGGTGAGTGTGTGGGGGTGAGTGTGTGGGGTGGTGAGTGTGTGGGGTGGTGAGTGTATGGGGTGGTGAGTGTGTGGGGTGGTGAGTGTGTGGGGTGGTGAGTGTGTGGGGTGGTGAGTGTGTGGGGTGGTGAGTGTGTGGGGTGGTGAGTGTGTGGGGTGGTGAGTGTGTGGGGTGGTGAGTGTATTGGGTGGTGAGTGTGTGGGGTGGTGAGTGTGTGGGGTGGTGAGTGTGTGGGGTGGTGAGTGTGTGGGGTGGTGAGTGTGTGGGGTGGTGAGTGTGTGGGGTGGTGAGTGTGTGGGGTGGTGAGTGTGTGGGGTGGTGAGTGTGTGGGGTGGTGAGAGTGTGGGGTGGTGAGTGTGTGGGGTGGTGAGTGTGTGGGGTGGTGAGTGTGTGGGGTGGTGAGTGTGTGGGCTGGTGAGTGTGTGGGGTGGTGAGTGTGTGGGATGGTGAGTGTGTGGGGTGGTGAGTGTGTGGGGCGGTGAGTGTGTGGGGTGGTGAGTGTGTGGGGTGGTGAGTGTATGGGGTGGTGAGTGTGTGGGGTGGTGAGTGTGTGGGGTGGTGAGTGTGTGGGGTGGTGAGTGTATGGGGTGGTGAGAGTGTGGGGTGGTGAGTGTATGGGGTGGTGAGTGTGTGGGGTGGTGAGTGTATGGGGTGGTGAGTGTGTGGGGGTGGTGAGTGTGTGGGTGAGTGTGTGGGGTGGTGAGTGTGTGGGGTGGTGAGTGTATGGGGGTGGTGAGTGTATGGGGTGGTGAGTGTGTGGGGTGGTGAGTGTATGGGGTGGTGAGTGTGTGGGGTGGTGAGTGTGTGGGTGAGTGTGTGGGGTGGTGCGTGTATGGGGGTGGTGAGTGTATGGGGTGGTGAGTGTGTGGGGTGGTGAGTGTGTGGGGTGGTGAGTGTATGGGGGTGGTGAGTGTATGGGGTGGTGAGTGTGTGGGGTGGTGAGTGTATGGGGTGGTGAGTGTGTGGGGTGGTGAGTGTATGGGGTGGTGAGTGTGTGGGGTGGTGAGTGTGTGGGTGAGTGTGTGGGGTGGTGAGTGTATGGGGTGGTGAGTGTGTGGGGTGGTGAGTGTGTGGGGTGGTGAGTGTATGGGGTGGTGAGTGTGTGGGTGAGTGTGTGGGGTGGTGAGTGTATGGGGTGGTGAGTGTGTGGGGTGGTGAGTGTGTGGGGTGGTGAGTGTATGGGGTGGTGAGTGTATGGGTGAGTGTGTGGGGTGGTGAGTGTATGGGTGAGTGTGTGGGGTGGTGAGTGTGTGGGTGAGTGTGTGGGGTGGTGAGTGTGTGGGGTGGTGAGTGTGTGGGGTAGTGAGTGTATGGGTGAGTGTGTGGGGTGGTGAGTGTGTGGGTGAGTGTGTGGGGTGGTGAGTGTGTGGGGTGGTGAGTGTATGGGGTGGTGAGTGTGTGGGGTGGTGAGTGTGTGGGTGAGTGTGTGGGGTGGTGAGTGTGTGGGGTGGTGAGTGTATGGGGTGGTGAGTGTGTGGGGTGGTGAGTGTATGGGGAGGTGAGTGTGTGGGGTGGTGAGTGTATGGGGTGGTGAGTGTGTGGGGTGGTGAGTGTGTGGGGTGGTGAGTGTATGGGGTGGTGAGAGTGTGGGGTGGTGAGTGTATGGGGTGGTGAGTGTGTGGGGTGGTGAGTGTATGGAGTGGTGAGTGTGTGGGGGTGGTGAGTGTGTGGGTGAGTGTGTGGGGTGGTGAGTGTGTGGGGTGGTGAGTGTATGGGGGTGGTGAGTGTATGGGGTGGTGAGTGTGTGGGGTGGTGAGTGTATGGGGTGGTGAGTGTGTGGGGTGGTGAGTGTGTGGGTGAGTGTGTGGGGTGGTGCGTGTATGGGGGTGGTGAGTGTATGGGGTGGTGAGTGTGTGGGGTGGTGAGTGTGTGGGGTGGTGAGTGTATGGGGGTGGTGAGTGTATGGGGTGGTGAGTGTGTGGGGTGGTGAGTGTGTGGGGTGGTGAGTGTGTGGGGGTGGTGAGTGTATGGGGTGGTGAGTGTGTGGGGTGGTGAGTGTATGGGGTGGTGAGTGTGTGGGGTGGTGAGTGTGTGGGTGAGTGTGTGGGGTGGTGAGTGTATGGGGTGGTGAGTGTATGGGGTGGTGAGTGTGTGGGGTGGTGAGTGTGTGGGGTGGTGAGTGTGTGGGTGAGTGTGTGGGGTGGTGAGTGTATGGGGTGGTGAGTGTGTGGGGTGGTGAGTGTGTGGGGTGGTGAGTGTATGGGGTGGTGAGTGTGTGGGTGAGTGTGTGGGGTGGTGAGTGTATGGGTGAGTGTGTGGAGTGGTGAGTGTGTGGGTGAGTGTGTAGGGTGGTGAGTGTGTGGGGTGGTGAGTGTGTGGGGTGGTGAGTGTGTGGGGTGGTGAGTGTATGGGTGAGTGTGTGGGGTGGTGAGTGTGTGGGTGAGTGTGTGGGGTGGTGAGTGTGTGGGGTGGTGAGTGTATGGGGTGGTGAGTGTGTGGGGTGGTGAGTGTGTGGGTGAGTGTGTGGGGTGGTGAGTGTGTGGGGTGGTGAGTGTATGGGGTGGTGAGTGTGTGGGGTGGTGAGTGTGTGGGTGAGTGTGTGGGGTGGTGAGTGTGTGGGGTGGTGAGTGTGTGGGGTGGTGAGTGTGTGGGTGAGTGTGTGGGGTGGTGAGTGTGTGGGGTGGTGAGTGTATGGGGTGGTGAGTGTATGGGGTGGTGAGTGTGTGGGGTGGTGAGTGTGTGGGGTGGTGAGTGTGTGGGGTGGTGAGTGTGTGGGGTGGTGAGTGTGTGGGGTGGTGAGTGTGTGGGGTGGTGAGTGTGTGGGGTGGTGAGTGTATGGGGTGGTGAGTGTGTGGGGTGGTGAGTGTGTGGGGTGGTGAGTGTGTGGGGTGGTGAGTGTGTGGGGTGGTGAGTGTATTGGGTGGTGAGTGTGTGGGGTGGTGAGTGTGTGGGGTGGTGAGTGTGGGGGGTGGTGAGTGTGTGGGGTGGTGAGTGTGTGGGGTGGTGAGTGTGTGGGGTGGTGAGTGTGTGGGGTGGTGAGTGTGTGGGGTGGTGAGTGTGTGGGGTGGTGAGTGTGTGGGGTGGTGAGTGTGTGGGGTGGTGAGTGTATTGGGTGGTGAGTGTGTGGGGCGGTGAGTGTGTGGGGTGGTGAGTGTGTGGGGTGGTAAGTGTGTGGGGTGTGAGTGTGTGGGCTGGTGAGTGTGTGGGGTGGTGAGTGTGTGGGGTGGTGAGTGTGTGGGGTTGTGAGTGCATTGGGTGGTGAGTGTGTGGGGGTGAGTGTGTGGGGTGGTGAGTGTGTGGGGTGGTGAGTGTATGGGGTGGTGAGTGTGTGGGGTGGTGAGTGTGTGGGGTGGTGAGTGTGTGGGGTGGTGAGTGTATGGGGTGGTGAGTGTGTGGGGTGGTGAGTGTGTGGGGTGGTGAGTGTGTGGGGTGGTGAGTGTGTGGGGTGGTGAGTGTATTGGGTGGTGAGTGTGTGGGGTGGTGAGTGTGTGGGGTGGTGAGTGTGTGGGGTGGTGAGTGTATGGGGTGGTGAGTGTGTGGGGTGGTGAGTGTGTGGGGTGGTGAGTGTGTGGGGTGGTGAGTGTGTGGGGTGGTGAGTGTGTGGGGTGGTGAGAGTGTGGGGTGGTGAGTGTGTGGGGTGGTGAGTGTGTGGGGTGGTGAGTGTGTGGGGTGGTGAGTGTGTGGGCTGGTGAGTGTGTGGGGTGGTGAGTGTGTGGGATGGTGAGTGTGTGGGGTGGTGAGTGTGTGGGGCGGTGAGTGTGTGGGGTGGTGAGTGTGTGGGGTGGTGAGTGTATGGGGTGGTGAGTGTGTGGGGTGGTGAGTGTGTGGGGTGGTGAGTGTGTGGGGTGGTGAGTGTGTGGGGTGGTGAGTGTATGGGGTGGTGAGTGTATTGGGTGGTGAGTGTGTGGGGTGGTGAGTGTGTGGGGTGGTGAGTGTATTGGGTGGTGAGTGTGTGGGGTGGTGAGTGTGTGGGGTGGTGAGCGTATTGGGTGGTGATTGTGTGGGGTGGTGAGTGTGTGGGGTGGTGAGTGTGTGGGGTGGTGAGTGTATGGGTTGGTGAGTGTGTGGGGTGGTGAGTGTGTGGGGTGGTGAGTGTATTGGGTGGTGAGTGTATTGGGTGGTGAGTGTGTGGGGTGGTGAGTATGTGGGGTGGTGAGTGTATGGGGTGGTGAGTGTGTGAGTGTGTGGGGGTGGTGAGTGTGTGGGGTGGTGAATGTGTGGGGTGGTGAGTGTGTGGGGGTGGTGAGTGTGTGGGGGTGGTGAGTGTGTGGGGTGGTGAGTGTGTGGGGTGGTGAGTGTGTGGGGGTGGTGAGTGTGTGGGGTGGTGAGTGTATGGGGTGGTGAGTGTGTGGGGTGGTGAGTGTGTGAGTGTGTGGGGGTGGTGAGTGTGTGGGGTGGTGAGTGTATGGGGTTTTGAGTGTGTGGGGTGGTGAGTGTGTGGGGTGGTGAGTGTGTGGGGTGGTGAGTGTGTGGGGTGGTGAGTCTTGTTATGGTTCCCCGTCCTATATTTCTCATAGGCCTGCAATAAGAGTCATATCTGCCTAACCTGTACGGTCACTGACTCCCAGGGAACAATTTGGTGTATGTAAAGCATAACTGAGTTGTAGGGTGATGATACATTTACGATTTTGTACGTGGCTTAGGGCTTTATACCGGAACAAATAAGGCGATAAGAGTGTAAGAAGGCATAGCTCAGGTGGTGAAGCGGGTGCTGGGAGCTAGAGGCCGACAAGTTCACCAACCGTGTAGGCGGGCTCTGGGAGGAGCCGTGTCGGGGTTCCTGCGGGACGTGTACTGGTATAAGTGAGAGAGGCTGACGGGACGAGTCTAATCCAGTGTGAGGTAAAAGGACACTGTGAATGAGACCACTGGAAAGTGTCGACGAGTTCATTTGGGCGAGGAAGGAAGATGTGAGCAGTGCCAGCCTGCAGTGCCACAAGGAGAGTGTGCAGTGAGAAGAGCGAGCACAGAGATGACAGGATAGCTAAGAGTCGCCGTGGGACCTCCACGAGCCGGACACTCTGTCATTGAGAAGCTATTATTTATTATTAACATCTTTATTGACAAAATTAATTACAATTTTGCCTAATCTGAGGATTTAGATAAAGTCTTATTAAAGTGAGGATATTACTGGTATTCACTGTCACGCAGGACAGAGGGTCGTACATAAGACAATAGGTCTAAACTGTAGGCGGACGTACATATATATCACGGTTACACTCAAGGAGGTGGTCCAGAAGCAAGGGAACCCGACCACCGTCACTAGGAGGAGTCTGCCACCACTTGTAGCACAGAGTCAAGGTTTAGTAATCTTTCCCTCCCCATTTCCCTTGAGGTAGATGAAGTTAGTTCATCATTATTATTATCATTAATATATTGTTAGGACATCGCCAGTATTAACAGATATGGAGCGATAGCAATATATGTGTGTTTATTTCTTGTACGAACTATTAGTGATTATTGTGGAAGGACATTATCCACGCAGTGTTGTGGAGCAGAGTGAACCAAATATATGTATGTGCCAGCGAGCGAGAGGAGATACCTGGTTGATACCTGGTTGATGGGGTTCTGAGAGTTCTTCTACTCCCCAAGCCCGGCCCGAGGCCAGGCTTGACTTGTGAGAGTTTGGTCCACCAGGCTGTTGCTTGGAGCGGCCCGCAGGCCCGCATACCCACCACAGCCCGGTTGGTCCGGCACTCCTTGGAGGAATAAATCTAGTTTCCTCTTGAAAATGTCCACGGTTGTTCCGGCAATATTTCTTATGCTTGCTGGGAGGACGTTGAACAACCGCGGACCTCTGATGTTTATACAGTGTTCTCTGATTGTGCCTATGGCACCTCTGCTCTTCACTGGTTCTATTCTACATTTTCTTCCATGTCGTTCACTCCAGTACGTTGTTATTTTACTGTGTAGATTTGGTACTTGGCCCTCCAGTATCTTCCAGGTGTATATTATTTGATATCTCTCTCGTCTTCTTTCTAGTGAGTACATTTGGAGGGCTTTGAGACGATCCCAATAATTTAGGTGCTTTATTGCGTCTATGCGTGCCGTATATGTGCTCTGTATTCCCTCTATTTCAGCAATCTCTCCTGCTCTGAAGGGGGAAGTGAGTACTGAGCAGTACTCGAGACGGGACAACACAAGTGACTTGAAGAGTACAACCATTGTGATGGGATCCCTGGATTTGAAAGTTCTCGTAATCCATCCTATCATTTTTCTGGCTGTCGCAATATTTGCTTGGTTATGCTCCTTAAACGTTAGGTCGTCAGACATTATTATTCCCAAATCCTTTACATGCTGTTTTCCTACTATGGGTACATTTGATTGTGTTTTGTACTCTGTATTATGTTTAAGGTTCTCATTTTTACCGTACCTGAGTACCTGGAATTTATCACTGTTAAACATCATGTTATTTTCTGATGCCCAGTCGAAAACTTTATTAATATCAGCTTGAAGTTTTTCAATGTCCTCAGCCGAGGTAATTTTCATCCTGATTTTTGTGTCATCTGCAAAGGATGATGCGAAGCTGTGACTTGTATTTTTGTCTATATCTGATATGAGAATAAGGAAAAGCAGTGGTGCAAGGACTGTACCCTGAGGTACAGAGCTTTTCACTGCACTTGGACTAGACTTTATATGGTTGACCGTTACTCGCTGAGTCCTGTTTGACAGAAAACTGAGTATCCAATAACTAGATATCCAATATAAGATAACTAGACCGAGGTGACAGACCAGAGGTGACGTACTGGAGTGTCGCCGCCACCCATCAGTGTAGCGGGTTATATCATCTATGATTAGTGTAGACTTTACTTAGTAAATTCACATCTTATTTACCAGCGTGTTTATATTATCTCCTGCATCTCTTTCTAACACCATAAATGTGTTTTTGTATATTATTTAACATTCAACGCGAGTCTATCCTACCACTGCACCAGTCTCCGTGGTGTAGTGGTAAGACACTCGCTTGGCGTTCCGCGAGCGCTATGTCATGGGTTCGTATCCTGGCCGGGGAGGATTTACTGGGCGCAAATCCTTAACTGTAGCCTCTGTTTAACTCAACAGTAAAATGTGTACTTGGATGTAAAAACAATTCTTCGCGGCAGGGGATCGTATTCCAGGGACCTGCCCGAAACGCTACGCGTACTAGTGGCTGTACAAGAATGTAACAACTCTTGTATATATCTCAACAAAAAAAAAATCACTAATGATATTGGAGACGGCAGACAGTCGCCCTATAGTTATTCTGGAGTATTGCCTTTAAGGTGTTAATTGAAACAGGTTGCCTTCGGGTCAGGTCGTGTGAAGTGACCTTGCTGCTGCTAAGCTGATAATTGTAGCTGGTTGGCAGGGTTGTGTTCATCAATTTGTGTTTACGTGTGGTAGATAGACAACCAGAGGCTATCTCCTTGTTAGGCGGAGCTTAGCTCCCGGTTTCCCCATTAATACCCATGGAACTGTACATTTGAGACATTGAGAAGGACAGCAATAACTAGACCGCTACTCCAGAGAGAGAGGTTCCTACAGCCAGACTAGACCTATCAGGCCGGGTGGGGACTATCAGGCCGGGTGGGGACTATCAGGCCGGGTGGGGACTATCAGGCCGGGTGGGGACTATCAGGCCGCGTGGGGACTATCAGGCCGGGTGGGGACTATCAGGCCGGGTGGGGACTATCAGGCCGGGTGGGGACTATCAGGCCGGGTGGGGACAATCAGGCCGGGTGGGGACTATCAGGCCGCGTGGGGACTATCAGGCCGGGTGGGGACTATCAGGCCGGGTGGGGACTATCAGGCCGGGTGGGGACTATCAGGCCGCGTGGGGACTATCAGGCCGGGTGGGGACTATCAGGCCGGGTGGGGACTATCAGGCCGGGTGGGGAACTGTCTGTTAGCCGCACTATCCTCCCCCTTCCCTTCTCTACCAACTTATTCTCAGAGACCTTGGTGAGTGAACTTGTAAGGCGACGAATATTGTGTTGTCAGCTTCTGGCGGTTTACGGTTTGAACCCTTTCATAAAGAATAGTTTTCCCCTAATACAATTGACTTGTGGTTTATATATATATATATATATATATATATATATATATATATATATATATATATATATATATATATATATATATATATATATATATATATATATATATATATATATATATTTATATATATATATATATGTGTGTGTATATCACGAAAATAAACACGTGATTAAGAATGTGACAATGTCAGACCACGGAGGAAAAATGAAACAGGAATTTCCTTAAGTACTTTCGTATATTAAAGTATATTAAGGTATATATTTCGTATATTAAGGTATATATCTTCACCTTCTGAAGATGTATTTAATATACGAAAGTACTTAGAGAAATTCCTGTTTCATTTTTCCTCCGTGGTCTGACATTGTCATATATATATATATATATATATATATATATATATATATATATATATATATATATATATATATATATATATATATATATATATATATAAATATATATATATATATATATATATATATATATATATATATATATATATATATATATATATATATATATATATATATATATATATATATATATTATTAAATATGACCGAAAAAGTAAGATTAATAATTCTAACACGAATTTTCTCTATCTTTCTTACATTTCTTTTCACTGTTGATAGTAATTCAAAGATCAGTTCTCCAAAATTCATTTTTATTTCTAGTCTGACGCGACACTTGAGCGCGTTTCGTAAAACTTATTACATTTTCAAAGACTAGTTTACAAACACACAACTGAAACTGAATAGAGCTTACACATCTTCGAGGTTTATATCTACATTTGGGTGAGGTGGATGAGGTGAAAAACGAACTTTCAACAATGGGTATTAAATTCCAACACAAGACAGAACACGAAACAATGGGTATTGAATGGCTATTAAATTCCAACACAAGACAGAACACGAAACAATGGGTATTGAATGGAAGTGATTGTAGAAAGCCTATTGGTCCATATTTCTTGATGCTTCTATATTGGAGCGGAGTCTTGAAGTGGGTAGAATATAGTTGTGCATTAATTGGCTGTTGATTGCTGGTGTTGACTTCTTGATGTGTATTGCCTCGCAGACGTCAAGCTGCCTGCTATCGCTGTATCTATCGATGATTTCTGTGTTGTTTGCTAAGATTTCTCTGGTGATGGTTTGTTTGTGGGAAGAGATTATATGTTCCTTAATGGAGCCCTGTTGCTTATGCATCGTTAAACGCCTGGAAAGAGATGTTGTTGTCTTGCCTATATACTGTTTTTCTTTAGGCGTACAGTCCCCAAGAGGGCATTTGAAGGCATAGACGACGTTGGTCTCTTTTAAAGCGTTCTGCTTTGTGTCTGGAGAGTTTCTCATGAATAGGCTGGCCGTTTTTCTGGTTTTATAGTAAATCGTCAGTTGTATCTTCTGATTTTTGTCTGTAGGGATAACGTTTCTACTGACAATATCTTTCAGGATCCTTTCCTCCGTTTTATGGGCTGTGGAAAAGAAGTTCCTGTAAAATAGTCTAATAGTCTTATCCCTGTGGCCCGTGAGCCTCGTTGGACGTAGAATCTCTGTTTACCAACGTACCTGTGGATGATACAATCGGGATGATAGCCGACAGAGTGTACCGTGATCTGGCCTGTACTCCTCTTGACATACCAGAAAACATTCTAAGGAAACTACTCCAAGCTTGTACTAAAGAGGCACCCTTCTTGAGCCCGGATGGACACATGTATAAGCAAGTAGATGGGGTCGCCATGGGTTCTCCCCTAGGTGTCCTGTTTGCAAACTTCTACATGGGTACCATCGAGCAAAAAGTCTTAGTCGACATGAACTTGAAACCGGCCATATACTGCAGGTATGTTGACGACATTTTTACACAGGTACCTGATGTCAGACATCTGCAGGAGCTGAAGGAGGCATTTGAACAGAGTTCCGTGCTGCGTTTCACTTACGAGATGGAGAAGGATGGGAAGCTGCCCTTTCTAGATGTAACATTCATGGAAGGGAGCGGAGGTTTCCACACTGCAGTCTACACTAAGGAAACAAACATAGGAATGTGCCTGAATGCCAACAGTGACTGCCCAGACAGGTACAAGAGGAGTGTTCTTAACGCTTATGTCGACCGTGCCCTCAGCCACAGCTCAGAATGGAAGCAAGTCGACGAAGAACTCTGTAGGGTAAGGCAGGTCCTAGTCAACAACGGCTTCTTCAATGGTTTCGTGGAAGACATCATAAGAAGGAAAGTGAAACGCCATGCAACCTCTGAAGAGACAACTAACACAACACCTATACCCCCTATTAGACTATTTTACAGGAACTTCTTTTCCACAGCCAATAAAACGGAGGAAAGGGTCCTGAAAGATATTATCAGTAGAAACGTTATCCCTACAGACAAAAATCAGAAGATACAACTGACGATTTACTATAAAACCAGAAAAACGGCCAGCCAACTCATGAGAAACTCTCCAGACACAAAGCAGAACGCTTTAAAAGAGACCAACATCGTCTATGCCTTCAAATGCCCTCTTGGGGACTGTAAGCCTAAAAAAAAACAGTATATAGGCAAGACAACAACATCTCTTTCCAGGCGTTTAACGATGCATAAGCAACAGGGCTCCATTGAGGAACATATAATCTCTTCCCACAAACAAACCATCACCAGAGAAATCTTAGCAAACAACACAGAAATCATCGATAGATACAGCGATAGGAGGCGGCTTGACGTCTGCGAGGCACTACACATCAAGAAGTCAACACCAGCAATCAACAGCCAATTAATGCACAACTATATTCTACCCACTTCAAGACTCCGCTCCAATATAGAAGCATCAAGAAATATGGACCAATAGGCTTTCTACAATTACTTCCATTCAATACCCATTGTTTCGTGTTCTGTCTTGTGTTGGAATTTAATACCCATTCAATACCCATTGTTGAAAGTTCGTTTTTCACCTCATCCACCTCACCCAAATGTAGATGTAAACCTCGAAAATGTGTAAGCTCTATTCAGTTTCAGTTTGTGTGTTTGTAAACTAAAGTCTTTGAAAATGTAATAAGTTTTACGAAACGCGCTCAAGTGTCGTGTCAGACTAGAAATAAAAATGAATTTTGGAGAATTGATCTTTGAATTACCATCAACAGTGAAAAGAAACGTAAGAAAGATAGAGAAAATTCGTGTTAGAATTATTAATCTTACTTTTTCGGTCATATTTAATAATATATGTCTACAGGAAAGACTGCTACCAAAATATACTAATATATATATATATATATATATATATATATATATATATATATATATATATATATATATATATATATATATATATATATATATATAAATATATATATATATATATATATATATATATATATATATATATATATATATATATATATATAAATATATATATATATATATATATAAATATATATATAAATATATATATGCTCTTCCAGACATTCTCGTTGTCGAACCACCGGACTGCACTCTCCTGGGTGCCCCCATTGGCCCACGAGCAATCGAGGAGGTCCTGGCTGCAAAAATCACTGACCTAAAGAGAATGCAGGACAGGATTGACAAGATTGATGCCCATGATGCTCTCTTTCTCCTTACAAGATGCCTGTCTCTCCCTAAGTTGACCTACTTTCTGAGATGTTCTCCATCCTACAGCAGCCCGAAGTTAAATGTGTATGACACCCTTCTGAGGTCCATGCTGGTGAAAGTCCTGAACCTGCCATTGGACGACTCTCAGTGGGAGCAAGCAACCCTTCCTGTAAGACTCGGCGGCCTTGGTGTCCGCACAGCCTCCCAAATTGCTCTACCAGCCTTCCTTTCCTCCTCTCATGCATCGCACGACCTCGTCAGAGATATTTTACCTGCAACCCTGAGAGATTCAGCAGGAATACACGATCCTGCTTTCACTGAATGTTCAAATCAGTGGGATGTTCTTGCAGCCCCAGCAACCATTATAGAGCCAACAAAACAACACAAACAGTCCGGCTGGGACCACCCTCTAGTGGAAAAAGTAGCTGATGCCATGCTAAGCGTCGCAACATCAGACAAGGAGAAAGCCCGCCTCAGAGCAGTGCGTGCCCCCCATGCAGGAGACTTCCTCCTGGCAGTACCCATGTCTGCAATGGGCACGCGCCTAGATCCAGAATCCCTTCGTGTAGCAGTGGCCCTCCGCCTTGGTGCCCCAATTCACACTGAATACAAGTTTATTTGCAACAGGGTGGAAGCAGACCAATACGGACTGCATGGGTTGCATTGCGGAAGCACAAAGGGCTGGCATGCAAGACACAACGAGGTCAATGACATCATCAAGAGAAGCCTCGTCTCAGCTGGGTGCCCAGCGGAGAGAGAACCTCGCATCCTAGGGGTCCAAAACCCGGATTTCCCAGCACTTCGCCCTGATGGCATCACCATATACTCATGGAAGGAGGGTAGACAGTTGGTGTGGGACTACACATGTGTATCCACCCTGGCTGACACCTATGTACACTTCGGAGCTGATCAAGCAGGTGGGGCGGCCAACCACAGGGAAACAGCAAAATCACTCAAGTACAGGCGACTGGAAGGTCAATACCTCTTTGTTCTCATAGCGTCTGAGACGCATGGCCCCTGGGGCAAGAGTGCCTTGGGATTTCTCAAGGAATTGGGGTCCAAGCTCATTGACGTCTCCAGAGACCCAAGGGCTTCCAGTTTTTTTATTTCAGCGTCTCAGTGTGGCGATCCAGAGGGGAAATGCTTGCTGCGTCCTCGGTTCCTGTCCAGAAGCGGAGGAGCTTCAAGAGATCCATAACCTTTAGGCATTTGTCTTGTATGTTTTGTAACCTTTAAATACACAATAAAGGAAAAAAAAAAAGGGAAGGGGGTGGTAGGAGAAAAGCACACAGAAACTGTATTGGAGGGGACCCACATTCCCTCCAATGCGTAATGTGTGGTTTCCTCCGAGGCTATGGGTCCCCCTTCTTCCAGCCAGAGGTGGTACTCCCTTCCCTATTGTATTAAAAAAATATATATATATATATATATATATATATATATATATATATATATATATATATATATATATATATATATATATATAAGTATATTTTGGTAGCAGTCTTTCCTGTAGACATATATTATTAAATATGACCGAAAAAGTAAGATTAATAATTCTAACACGAATTTTCTCAATCTTTCGTACATTACGCTTCACTGTTGGAGGTAAATCAAAAATCACTTCTCCAAAATTCATTTTTATTTCTAGTCTGACGCGACACGGGCGCGTTTCGTAAAACTTATTACATTTTCAAAGACTTCACAAATACACAACTGATTAGAACGTATCTCTGATTTTATATCTACATTTGAGTGAGGTGGTAAGGGTGATGTGGCATTAACACACGACAGAACAGGAGGGGATATTAATAGGGTATTAAAAGTATCAACACAAGACAGAACAGAAACAATGGGTTTTGAATAGAAGTGTTTGTAGAAAGCCTATTGGTCCATATTTCTTGATGCTTCTATATTGGAGCGGAGTCTTGAGGTGGGTAGAATATAGTTGTGCAATAATTGGCTGTTGATTGCTGGTGTTGACTTCTTGATGTGTAGTGCCTCGCAAACGTCAAGCCGCCTGCTATCGCTGTATCTATCGATGATTTCTGTGTTGTTTACTAGGATTTCTCTGGCGATGGTTTGGTTATGGGAAGAGATTATATGTTCCTTAATGGAGCCCTGTTGCTTATGCATCGTTAAACGCCTAGAAAGAGATGTTGTTGTCTTGCCTATATACTGTTTTTTTTGGAGCTTACAGTCCCCAAGTGGGCATTTGAAGGCATAGACGACATTAGTCTCTTTTAAAGCGTTCTGTTTTGTGTCTGGAGAGTTTCTCATGAGTAGGCTGGCCGTTTTTCTGGTTTTATAGTAAATCGTCAGTTGTATCCTCTGATTTTTGTCTGTAGGGATAACGTTTCTATTAACAATATCTTTCAGGACCCTTTCCTCCGTTTTATGAGCTGTAGAAAAGAAGTTCCTGTAAAATAGTCTAATAGGGGGTATAGGTGTTGTGTTAGTTGTCTCTTCAGAGGTTGCATGGCTTTTCACTTTCCTTCTTATGATGTCTTCGATGAAACCATTGGAGAAGCCGTTATTGACTAGGACCTGCCTTACCCTACAGAGTTCTTCGTCGACTTGCTTCCATTCTGAGCTGTGGCTGAGAGCACGGTCGACGTATGCGTTAACAACACTCCTCTTGTACCTGTCAGGGCAGTCGCTGTTGGCATTTAGGCACATTCCTATGTTTGTTTCCTTAGTGTAGACTGCAGTGTGGAAACCTCCGCCCTTTTCCATGACTGTTACATCTAGAAAAGGCAGCTTCCCATCCTTTTCCGTCTCGTAAGTGAAACGCAGCACGGAACTCTGCTCAAATGCCTCCTTCAGCTTCTGCAGATGTCTGACATCAGGTACCTGTGTAAAAATGCCGTCAACATACCTGCAGTATATGGCCGGTTTCAAGTTCATGTCGACTAAGACTTTTTGCTCGATGGTACCCATGTAGAAGTTTGCAAACAGGACACCTAGGGGAGAACCCATGGCGACCCCATCTACTTGCTTATACATGTGCCCATCCGGGCTCAAGAAGGGTGCCTCTTTAGTACAAGCTTGGAGTAGTTTCCTCAGAATACTTTCTGGCATGTCAAGAGGAGTACAGGCTGCATCACGATACACTCTGTCGGCTATCATTCCGATTGTCTCGTCCACAGGTACGTTGGTAAACGGCTTCTCCAATGGTTTCATCGAAGACATCATAAGAAGGAAAGTGAAAAGCCATGCAACCTCTGAAGAGACAACTAACACAACACCTATACCCCCTATTAGACTATTTTACAGGAACTTCTTTTCCACAGCTCATAAAACGGAGGAAAGGGTCCTGAAAGATATTGTTAATAGAAACGTTATCCCTACAGACAAAAATCAGAGGATACAACTGACGATTTACTATAAAACCAGAAAAACGGCCAGCCTACTCATGAGAAACTCTCCAGACACAAAACAGAACGCTTTAAAAGAGACTAATGTCGTCTATGCCTTCAAATGCCCACTTGGGGACTGTAAGCTCCAAAAAACCCAGTATATAGGCAAGACAACAACATCTCTTTCTAGGCGTTTAACGATGCATAAGCAACAGGGCTCCATTAAGGAACATATAATCTCTTCCCATAACCAAACCATCGCCAGAGAAATCCTAGTAAACAACACAGAAATCATCGATAGATACAGCGATAGATAACAGGCGGCTTGACGTTTGCGAGGCACTACACATCAAGAAGTCAACACCAGCAATCAACAGCCAATTATTGCACAACTATATTCTACCCACCTCAAGACTCCGCTCCAATATAGAAGCATCAAGAAATATGGACCAATAGGCTTTCTACAAACACTTCTATTCAAAACCCATTGTTTCTGTTCTGTCTTGTGTTGATACTTTAAATACCCTATTAATATCCCCTCCTGTTCTGTCTTGTGTTAATGCCACATCACCCTTACCACCTCACTCAAATGTAGATGTAAAATCAGAGATACGTTCTAATCAGTTGTGTATTTGTGAAGTCTTTGAAAATGTAATAAGTTTTACGAAACGCGCCCGTGTCGCGTCAGACTAGAAATAAAAATGAATTTTGGAGAAGTGATTTTTGATTTACCTCCAACAGTGAAGCGTAATGTACGAAAGATTGAGAAAATTCGTGTTAGAATTATTAATCTTACTTTTTCGGTCATATTTAATAATATATATATATATATATATGAATGAAAACTCACACCCCAGAAGTGACTCGAACCCATACTCCCAGAAGCAAACGCAACTGGTAACTACAGGGCGCCTTAATCCGCTTGACCATCACGGCCGTCAAAAGGAAGTGATAGCCGAGGCTATTTGAGCCACTTCCCCGACGGCAACTCGGATGGTAATCTTGGGCATAGCATTTCACCAAATCACCTCATTCTTTGGGGCACACGTGAGGAACACAAACGTGAGGAACACATTTGTGTTCCTCACGTGTGCCCCAAAGAATGAGGTGATTTGGTGAAATGCTATGCCCAAGATTACCATCCGAGTTGCCGTCGGGGAAGTGGCTCAAATAGCCTCGGCTATCACTTCCTTTTGACGGCCGTGATGGTCAAGCGGATTAAGGCGCCCTGTAGTTACCAGTTGCGTTTGCTTCTGGGAGTATGGGTTCGAGTCACTTCTGGGGTGTGAGTTTTTCATTCGCATATAGTCCTGGGGACCATTCAGGCTTGTTCGCATATATATATATATTTATATATATATATATATATATATATATATATATATATTTATATATATATATATATATATATATATATATATATATATATATATATATATATATATATATATATATATATATATATATATATATTATTAAATATGACCGAAAAAGTAAGATTAATAATTCTAACACGAATTTTCTCAATCTTTCGTACATTTCGTTTCACTGTTGGAGGTAAATCAAAAATCAATTCTCCAAAATTCATTTTTATTTCTTGTCTGACGCGACACGAGCGCGTTTCGTAAAACTTATTACATTTTCAAAGACTTTAGTTCACAAATACACAACTGAATAGAACTTACGCATCTCCGATTTTATATCTACATTTGAGTGAGGTGGAAGGGGTGATGTGGCATTAACACAAGACAGAACAAGATGTGGTATTAATAGGGTATTAATTTCATCAACACAAGACAGAACAAGAGTATTAATTGGGTATTAATTTCATCAACACAAGACAGAACAAGAGTATTAATAGGGTATTAATTTCATCAACACAAGACAGAACACGAAACAATGGATATTGAATAGAAGTGTTTGTAGAAAGCCTATTGGTCCATATTTCTTGATGCTTCTATATTGGAGCGGAGTCTTGAGGTGGGTAGAATATAGTTGTGCAATAATTGGCCGTTGATTGCTGGTGTTGACTTCTTGATGTGTAGTGCCTCGCAAACGTCTAGCCGCCTGCTATCGCTGTATCTATCGATGATTTCTGTGTTGTTTACTAGGATTTCTCTGGCGATGGTTTGGTTGTGGGAAGAGATTATATGTTCCTTAATGGAGCCCTGTTGCTTATGCATCGTTAAACGCCTAGAAAGAGATGTTGTTGTCTTGCCTATATACTGGGTTTTTTGGAGCTTACAGTCCCCAAGAGGGCATTTGAAGGCATAGACGACGTTAGTCTCTTTTAAAGCGTTCTGTTTTGTGTCTGGAGAGTTTCTCATGAGTAGGCTGGCCGTTTTTCTGGTTTTATAGTAAATCGTCAGTTGTATCCTCTGATTTTTGTCTGTAGGGATAACGTTTCTATTAACAATATCTTTCAGGACCCTTTCCTCCGTTTTATGAGCTGTGGAAAAGAAGTTCTGTAAAATAGTCTAATAGGGGGTATAGGTGTTGTGTTAGTTGTCTCTTCAGAGGTTGCATGGCTTTTCACTTTCCTTCTTATGATGTCTTCGACGAAACCATTGGAGAAGCCGTTATTGACTAGGACCTGCCTTACCCTACAGAGTTCTTCGTCGACTTGCTTCCATTCTGAGCTGTGGCTGAGAGCACGGTCGACATATGCGTTAACAACACTCCTCTTGTACCTGTCTGGGCAGTCGCTGTTGGCATTTAGGCACATTCCTATGTTTGTTTCCTTAGTGTAGACTGCAGTGTGGAAACCTCCGCCCTTTTCCATGACTGTTACATCTATAAAGGGCAGCTTCCCATCCTTTTCCATCTCGTAAGTGAAACGCAGCACGGAACTCTGCTCAAATGCCTCCTTCAGCTCCTGCAGATGTCTGACATCAGGTACCTGTGTAAAAATGTCGTCAACATACCTGCAGTATATGGCCGGTTTCAAGTTCATGTCGACTAAGACTTTTTGCTCGATGGTACCCATGTAGAAGTTTGCAAACAGGACACCTAGGGGAGAACCCATGGCGACCCCATCTACTTGCTTATACATGTGCCCATCCGGGCTCAAGAAGGGTGCCTATTTAGTACAAGCTTGGAGTAGTTTCCTCAGAATATTTTCTGGTATGTCAAGAGGAGTACAGGCTGGATCACGATACACTCTGTCGGGTATCATTCCGATTGTCTCGTCCACAGGTACGTTGGTAAACAGCGATTCTACGTCCAACGAGGCTCTTATCCCTGTGGCCCGTGTGCCCCGCAGTAAGTCAACAAATTCCTTTGGAGATTTCAGGCTGAAGGCGCAAGGAACATAAGGAGTCATCAGGCCGTTGAGTCGCTTCGCCAGTCTGTACGTGGGTGTGGGTATCTGGCTAATGATTGGCCGAAGTGGGTTTCCAGGCTTGTGCGTCTTGACATTTCCATACGCATATCCAGGTTTATATTCCCCAATGATCTTTGGCAGGTGGAGTCCGGATTTCTTGGCGTTCACAGTTTCGATCAGTTTGTTGACCTTTGCTTTTAATTCGGCTGTAGTGTCCTTCGTTACCCTTTGGAACTTAGTTTGGTCAGAGAGCCTTAGTTGGGATAAGAGCCTCGTTGGACGTAGAATCGCTGTTTACCAACGTACCTGTGGACGAGACAATCGGAATGATAGCCGACAGAGTGTATCGTGATCCAGCCTGTACTCCTCTTGACATACCAGAAAATATTCTGAGGAAACTACTCCAAGCTTGTACTAAAGAGGCACCCTTCTTGAGCCCGGATCGGCACATGTATAAGCAAGTAGATGGGGTCGCCATGGGTTCTCCCCTAGGTGTCCTGTTCGCAAACTTCTACATGGGTACCATCGAGCAAAAAGTCTTAGTCGACATGAACTTGAAACCGGCCATATACTGCAGGTATGTTGACGACATTTTTACACAGGTACCTGATGTCAGACATCTGCAGGAGCTGAAGGAGGCATTTGAGCAGAGTTCCGTGCTGCATTTCACTTACGAGATGGAAAAGGATGGGAAGCTGCCCTTTCTAGATGTAACAATCATGGAAAAGGGCGGAGGTTTCCACACTGCAGTCTACACTAAGGAAACAAACATAGGAATGTGCCTAAATGCCAACAGCGACTGCCCAGACAGGTACAAGAGGAGTGTTGTTAACGCATATGTCGACCGTGCTCTCAGCCACAGCTCAGAATGGAAGCAAGTCGACGAAGAACTCTGTAGGGTAAGGCAGGTCCTAGTCAATAACGGCTTCTCCAATGGTTTCGTCGAAGACATCATAAGAAGGAAAGTGAAAAGCCATGCAACCTCTGAAGAGACAACTAACACAACACCTATACCCCCTATTAGACTATTTTACAGGAACTTCTTTTCCACAGCTCATAAAACGGAGGAAAGGGTCCTGAAAGATATTGTTAATAGAAACGTTATCCCTACAGACAAAAATCAGAGGATACAACTGACGATTTACTATAAAACCAGAAAAACGGCCAGCCTACTCATGAGAAACTCTCCAGACACAAAACAGAACGCTTTAAAAGAGACTAACGTCGTCTATGCCTTCAAATGCCCTCTTGGGGACTGTAAGCTCCAAAAAACCCAGTATATAGGCAAGACAACAACATCTCCTTCTAGGCGTTTAACGATGCATAAGCAACAGGGCTCCATTAAGGAACATATAATCTCTTCCCACAACCAAACCATCGCCAGAGAAATCCTAGTAAACAACACAGAAATCATCGATAGATACAGCGATAGCAGGCGGCTTGACGTTTGCGAGGCACTACACATCAAGAAGTCAACACCAGCAATCAACGGCCAATTATTGCACAACTATATTCTACCCACCTCAAGACTCCGCTCCAATATAGAAGCATCAAGAAATATGGACCAATAGGCTTTCTACAAACACTTCTATTCAATATCCATTGTTTCGTGTTCTGTCTTGTGTTGATGAAATTAGTACCCTATTAATACTCTTGTTCTGTCTTGTGTTGATGAAATTAATACCCTATTAATACCACATCTTGTTCTGTCTCGTGTTAATGCCACATCACCCCTTCCACCTCACTCAAATGTAGATATAAAATCGGAGATGCGTAAGTTCTATTCAGTTGTGTATATGTGAACTAAAGTCTTTGAAAATGTAATAAGTTTTACGAAACGCGCTCGTGTCGCGTCAGACTAGAAATAAAAATGAATTTTGGAGAATTGATTTTTGATTTACCTCCAACAGTGAAACGAAATGTACGAAAGATTGAGAAAATTCGTGTTAGAATTATTAATCTTACTTTTTCGGTCATATTTAGTAATATATGTCTACAGGAAAGACTGCTACCAAAATATACTAATATATATATATATATATATATATATATATATATATATATATATATATATATATATATATATATATATATATATATATATATATATATATATATATATATATATATATATATATATATATATATATATATATAACCCCGGATACCATTTTGGAGGATATAAGGAACATCCAGGAGCAAGGAGCAGCTTTGGGCCTCATTCTCAATTCATCCAAATGCGAAATAGTCTCCCGCAACCCAGACATCACTGGCCAAATAAAAAATGTCCTCCCAGATATTCTCGTTGTCGAGCCAAGTGACTGCACCCTCCTGGGTGCCCCCATTGGCCCACAAGCAATCGAGGAGGTCCTGGATGGGAAAATCACTGACCTAAGGAGAATGCTTGACAGGATTGACAAGATCGATGTCCATGATGCTCTCTTCCTCCTCACAAGATGTCCATCTCTCCCTAAGTTGACTTACTTTCTGAGGTGTTCCCCATCCTACAACAGCCTTAAATTAAATGTGTATGACACCCTTCTGAGGTCCATCCTGGTGAAAGTCCTGAACCTGCCATTGGACGACTTTCAGTGGGAGCAAGCAACCCTTTCTGTAAGACTCAGCGGCCTTGGTGTCCGCACAGCTTCCCAGGTTGTTCTACCAGCCTTCCTTTCCTCCTACCATGCATCGCACGACCTCGTAAGAGATATCCTACCTGAACTCCTGAGTAATTCAGCAGGTATACACGATCCTGCTTTCAGTGAATGTTCAAATCAGTGGGAAGCTCTTGCAGCCGCAGCACCCATCATAGAACCATCAAAACAACACAAACAGTCCGGCTGGGACCACCCTCTAGTGGAAAAAGTAGCTGATGCCATGCTCAGCGCGGCAACATCAGACAAGGAGAAAGCCCGCCTCAGAGCAGTGCGTGCCAGTTGCCCTCAAGCTAGAGGATGAGCACGCAGGATGTATCCGTCCTCCTGTTTGACATAGGCCTAGGCCTAAGGTCTAGTCTTCAGTGCGCCAAATAGGTCAGCTACAGTGTTACTAAGTGTGCACCGTCCCTCCTAAGAACTGTGGTAGGCCCTGGATGTGTGGATTGGCCAGAAATTAAGGCAGTAATTGTTAATATGGCAATATCGAGGCCTGGTGAGGGGAGAGTCGTGAGGTAGGTGGGTCGCCCCACGGTACCTGGAGCCCCAGGCACCTCTCGTGTGGAACATAGTCTTTGTGCCCTCCCTACCCAAGGTCTTTGTGCCCTCCCTACCCAAGGTCTTTGTGCCCTCCCTACCCAAGGTCTTTGTGCCCTCCCTACCCAAGGTCTTTGTGCCCTCCCTACCCAAGGTCTTTGTGCTCTCCCTACCCAAGGTCTTTGTGCCCTCCCTACCCAAGGTCTTTGTGCCCTCCCTACCCAAGGTCAAAAAATGTGACAGTGTCAGACCACGGAGGAAAATTGAAACGAATTTCCTTAAGTACTTTCGTATATTAATACATCTTCAGAAGGAGTGATTTTACAGGTCAAGTAATGGACATAAATAGGCAGGAGAGAATGGTGGAGTGAGGTGAGGTACAATAACAAATGAATGGGAATTAGGTGGCCACAAATATGAGCCGCATAAGAAATGCTGAAGGCCTATTGACCCATACGATGCAGCTCCCATCCATACCCACCAACAGGCCCACACATGGATTATAATAGCATAAGATAGTAAATATTTACAATGAATTAGTGAGACAAATGTGTTCCAATGATGCTACTCAAATCGCCCTTTAATTGATCTATTAAAAATGGATCTAAGTTATATAAACCACTGCTAATGTTCAAATTACTTTCTTTTGTGATCTGCATCAAAGCAGATTCAATTATGTTCCTGTTATAGGTGCTTTTACAATTCGTTATTGAAGAAGTCATCTCCCAATCAATTTGGTGAGAATTTTCTGACAAATGAAGAAACAAAGCATTAGACAATTGGCCATGTCTTACAGAGTATTTACATTGCGAAATTCTACATTTCAAATCTTTAGACGTTTGCCCAACATAGAACCTGTTACAGTCTTTACAAGGTATTTTATAAATGACACAATTAACACTACGAAGGCTGTTCCTAACCAATAGTTTACCAACAGTTTCCGTAGCTAAATGATACATGTATATCAAAACGTTTCAAGGCCTTCACAATATTTTCAAACCCAGAAAAATAAGATAAACATAACACATTCTTTGGGCGAACTTTCTCGCCTTATATATTATTATCAGAGTGAGAAGGTGAGAAAGTTCGCCCAAAGAATGTGTTATGTTTACAATATTTTTCTTGGTTTGAAAATATGGTGAAGGCCTTGAAACTTTTTGACATACTTATATTATTTAATTATGAAAGTACTGTTGGTAAACTATTAGTTAGAAACAGCCCTCGTAGTGATAATTGTGTCATCCTCTATATACATGTATTTGGTATACATGTATATAGAGGACGAGGGGACGGGGGAGGGGGGTATAGGTGGGTTAGGATGAGGGGACAGGGAAGTGGGGAACAGTAGGGAGGACGAGGGAACGGGGGGGGGGGGAATAGTGGGGAGGACGGGGTGACTGAGAAGAGTGGGGAGTTGTAGGGCCGGCTAACCAGACAATCTCTCTATCTCCACAGACAATGGAACAACAACAAATATTGTATACCCACAAACATTGTGAAATTAAACATATTAGAAATGTGTGCTTTCTCTTTTCTTTTCTTTTGCATTTAACCAGACTGACCCACAGCAACGCGTGGCCGGGTACAGCTAATATATGATAGAAGTCTTTTTCTCTCCCTCATATCTCTCCCTCACACTCCCCTCCCCCCTCACCACCCACCGGCCGGCCCTCATGCACTAAGCTGGGGCAGATATACCGCCTGGATATTTATTGACTTGGAGACAGTCCGGAACCTTCCTCTACTATCTTAATGGAATCTGCCTCTGTAGTGACTTGCAGCTGGTGTGCTACGTAATGTGCAAGTAGCAGTCGCTGCTACTGGCTCCTTAAGAAACTGAGGCCACGACTGGATCTCCAGGAACTAAATGGGAATATACATCCTCATCTAATTCTTGAAGTAAAAAATGGGTGAGTCCGGGTGGGTCAAGGAACACACCACCACGACCCAGGAACACCGGGTGGGTCAAGAAACACACCACCACGGCTCAGGAACACCAGGTGGGTCAAGAAACACACCACCACGACTCAGGAACACCAGGTGGGTCAAGGAACACACCCACCACGACCCAGGAACACCAGGTGGGTCAAAGAACACACCCACCACGACTCAGGAACACCGGGTGGGTCAAGGAACACACCACCACGACTCAGGAACACCAGGTGGGTCAAGGAACACACCCACCACGACTCAGGAACACCAGGTGGGTCAAAGAACACACCCATCACGACTCAGGAACACCGGGAGGGTCAAGAAACACACCACCACGACTCAGGAACACCAGGTGGGTCAAGGAACACACCCACCACGACTCAGGAACACCAGGTGGGTCAAGGAACACACCCATCACGACTCAGGAACACCGGGAGGGTCAAGAAACACACCACCACGACTCAGGAACACCAGGTGGGTCAAGGAACACACCACCACGACCCAGGAACACCAGGTGGGTCAAGGAACACACCCACCACGACTCAGGAACACCAGGTGGGTCAAGGAACACACCACCACGACCCAGGAACACCAGGTGGGTCAAGGAACACACCCAACACGACTCAGGAACACCAGGTGGGTCAAGGAACACACCACCACGACCCAGGAACACCAGGTGGGTCAAGGAACACACCACCACGACTCAGGAACACCAGGTGGGTCAAGGAACACACCCAACACGACTCAGGAACACCAGGTGGGTCAAGGAACACACCACCACGACCCAGGAACACCGGGTGGGTCAAGGAACACACCCACCACGACTCAGGAACACCAAGTGGGTCAAGGAACACACCCACCACGACTCAGGAACACCAGGTGGGTCAGGGAACACATCCGCCACGACCCAGGAACACCAGGTGGGTCACGGAACACACCACTACGACCCAGGAACAACAGGTGGGTCAAGGAACACACCCACCACGACTCAGGAACACCAGGTGGGTCAAGGAACACACCCACCACGACTCAGGAACACCAGGTGGGTCAAGGAACACACCCTCCACGACTCAGGAACACCAGGTGGGTCAAGGAACACACCCACCACGACTCAGGAACACCAGGTGGGTCAAGGAACACACCCACCACGACTCAGGAACACCAGGTGGGTCAAGGAACACACCCACCACGACTCAGGAACACCAGGTGGGTCAAGGAACACACCCACCACGACTCAGGAACACCAGGTGGGTCAAGGAACACACCCACCACGACTCAGGAACACCAGGTGGGTCAAGGAACACACCCACCACGACTCAGGAACACCAGGTGGGTCAAGGAACACACCCACCACGACTCAGAAACACCAGGTGGGTCAGGGAACACACCCACCACGACCCAGGAACACCAGGTGGGTCAAGGAACACACCACTACGACCCAGGAACAACAGGTGGGTCAAGGAACACACCCACGACGACCCATGAACACCAGGTGGGTCAAGGAACACACCCACCACGACCCAGGAACACCAGGTGGGTCAAGGAACACACCCACCACGACTCAGGATCACCAGGTGGGTCAAGGAACACACCCACCACGACTCAGGAACACCAGGTGGGTGAAGGAACACACCCACCTCGACCCAGGAACAACAGGTGGGTCAAGGAACACACCCACCACGACTCAGGAACACCAGGTGGGTCAAGGAACACACCCATAACGACTCAGGAACACCAGGTGGGTCACGGAACACACCCACCACGACCCAGGAACACCGGAACACTGGTCAAGGAACACATCCGCCGCCCACAACAACTGACTTAAGACATTATGAGTAAATAAATTAGGAGTGATGATGACTCGTCTCCCCGTCTTGTGTATGTTTATATCTCTGTCTTCTGTCTGTTCTCGGTCGTTATGTTATCATTTGATATATTATATAGCAAGTCCCAGACGACGTGGAGGTCCTCGTTATCCCTCCCACAGTCACCCAGGGTAGACGTCTCCCACAGTCACCCTGGGTAGACGTCTCTCACAGTCACCCAGGGTAGAGTCTCAAACAGACACCCAGGGTAGACGTCTCCCACAGTCACCCTGGGTAGACGTCTCTCACAGTCACCCAGGGTAGAGTCTCAAACAGACACCCAGGGTAGACGTCTCCCACAGTCACCCAGGGTAGACGTCTCCCACAGACACCCAGGGTAGACGTCTCCCACAGTCACCCAGGGTAGACGTCTCCCACAGTCACCCAGGGTAGACGTCTCCCACAGTCACCCAGGGTAGACGTCTCCCACAGTCACCCAGGGTAGACGTCTCCCACAGTCACCCAGGGTAGACGTCTCCCACAGTCACCCAGGGTAGACGTTTCCCACAGTCACCCAGGGTAGACGTCTCCCACAGTCACCCAGGGAAGACGTCTCCCACAGTCACCCAGGGTAGACGTCTCCCACAGTCACCCAGGGTAGACGTCTCCCACAGTCACCCAGGGTAGACGTCTCCCACAGTCACCCAGGGTAGACGTCTCCCACAGACACCCAGGGTAGACGTCTCCCACAGTCACCCAGGGTAGACGTCTCCCACAGACACCCAGGGTAGACGTCTCCCACAGACACCCAGGGTAGACGTCTCCCACAGACACCCAAGGTAGACGTCTCCCACAGACACCCAGGGTAGACGTCTCCCACAGTCACCCAGGGTAGACGTCTCCCACAGACACCCAGGGTAGACGTCTCCCACAGACACCCAGGGTAGACGTCTCCCACAGTCACTCAGGGTAGACGTCTCCCACAGTCACCCAGGGTAGACGTCTCCCACAGTCA
The DNA here is from genome assembly GCF_040958095.1 of Procambarus clarkii. Taxonomy (NCBI): domain Eukaryota; kingdom Metazoa; phylum Arthropoda; class Malacostraca; order Decapoda; family Cambaridae; genus Procambarus; species Procambarus clarkii. Next base: position 28,564,385 of record NC_091175.1, read on the forward strand.
CCCAGGGTAGACGTCTCCCACAGACACCCAGGGTAGACGTCTCCCACAGACACCCAGGGTAGACGTCTCCCACAGTCACCCAGGGTAGACGTCTCCCACAGACACCCAGGGTAGACGTCTCCCACAGACACCTAGGGTAGACGTCTCCCACAGACACCCAGGGTAGACGTCTCCCACAGTCACCCAGGGTAGACGTCTCCCACAGACACCCAGGGTAGACGTCTCCCACAGACACCCAGGGTAGACGTCTCCCACAGACACCCAGGGTAGACGTCTCCCCCAGACACCCAGGGTAGACGTCTCCCACAGTCACCCAGGGTAGACGTCTCCCACAGACACCCAGGGTAGACGCCTCCCACAGACACCCAGGGTAGACGCCACCCACAGACACCCAGGGTAGACGTCTCCCGCAGACACCCAGGGTAGACGCCACCCACAGACACCCAGGGTAGACGTCTCCCGCAGACACCCAGGGTAGACGTCTCCCACAGACACCCAGGGTAGACGCCTCCCACAGACACCCAGGGTAGACGCCTCCCACAGACACCCAGGGTAGACGTCTCCCACAGACACCCAGGGTAGACGCCTCCCACAGACACCCAGGGTAGACGTCTCCCACAGACACCCAGGGTAGACGCCTCCCACAGACACCCAGGGTAGACGCCTCCCACAGACACCCAGGGTAGATGCCTCCCACAGACACCCAGGGTAGACGTCTCCCACAGACACCCAGGGTAGACGTCTCCCACAGACACCCAGGGTAGACGTCTCCCACAGACACCCAGGGTAGACGTCTCCCGCAGACACCCAGGGTAGACGTCTCCCACAGACACCCAGGGTAGACGTCTCCCACAGACACCCAGGGTAGACGTCTCCCACAGTCACCCAGGGTAGACGTCTCCCACAGACACCCAGGGTAGACGTCTCCCACAGACACCCAGGGTAGACGTCTCCCACAGTCACCCAGGGTAGACGTCTCCCGCAGACACCCAGGGTAGACGTCTCCCACAGTCACCCAGGGTAGACGTCTCCCGCAGACACCCAGGGTAGACGTCTCCCACAGTCACCCAGGGTAGACGTCTCCCACAGTCACCCAGGGTAGACGTCTCCCGCAGACACCCAGGGTAGACGTCTCCCGCAGACACCCAGGGTAGACGTCTCCCACAGACACCCAGGGAAGACGTCTCCCACAGACACCCAGGGTAGACGTCTCCCACAGTCACCCAGGGTAGACGTCTCCCACAGTCACCCAGGGTAGACGTCTCCCACAGACACCCAGGGTAGACGTCTCCCACAGACACCCAGGGTAGACGTCTCCCACAGTCACCCAGGGTAGACGTCTCCCACAGACACCCAGGGTAGACGTCTCCAACAGTCACCCAGGGCAGACGTCTCCCACAGACACCCAGGGTAGACGTCTCCCACAGACACCCAGGGTAGACGTCTCCCACAGTCACCCAGGGTAGACGTCTCCCACAGACACCCAGGGTAGACGTCTCCCACAGTCACCCACGGTAGACGTCTCCCACAGTCACCCAGGGTAGACGTCTCCCACAGACACCCAGGGTAGACGTCTCCCACAGTCACCCAGGGTAGACGTCTCCCACAGACACCCAGGGTAGACGTCTCCCTCAGTCACCCAGGGTAGACGTCTCCCACAGTCACCCAGGGTAGACGTCTCCCGCAGACACCCAGGGTAGACGTCTCCCACAGTCACCCAGGGTAGACGTCTCCCGCAGACACCCAGGGTAGACGTCTCCCACAGTCACCCAGGGTAGACGTCTCCCGCAGACACCCAGGGTAGACGTCTCCCACAGTCACCCAGGGTAGACGTCTCCCACAGTCACCCAGGGTAGACGTCTTCCACAGTCACCCAGGGTAGACGTCTCCCACAGTCACCCAGGGTAGACGTCTCCCACAGTCACCCAGGGTAGACGTCTCCCACAGTCACCCAGGGTAGACGTCTCCCACAGTCACCCAGGGTAGACGTCTCCCACAGTCACCCAGGGTAGACGTCTCCCACAGTCACCCAGGGTAGACGTCTCCCACAGTCACCCAGGGTAGACGTCTTCCACAGTCACCCAGGGTAGACGTCTCCCACAGACACCCAGGGTAGACGTCTCCCACAGTCACCCAGGGTAGACGTCTCCCGCAGACACCCAGGGTAGACGTCTCCCGCAGACACCCAGGGTAGACGTCTCCCACAGACACCAAGGGTAGACGTCTCCCACAGTCACCCAGGGTAGACGTCTCCCACAGACATACACACACATGCTCCATCTGATGTATCACCGACGAAGGCCAAGCCATGTGTTCAATCCTATGGATAATGTGTCTATAATGGAACGCGCTCAGTAGAACCTTACGTTAAGTGCCGCGTTATTCCTCAACACACACGTGGACCTGTACACAGGCGTCCACAACACACACACGTGGACCTGTACACAGGCGTCCACAACACACACACGTGGACCTGTACACAGGCGTCCACAACACACACACACGTGGACCTGTACACAGGCGTCCACAACACACACACACGTGGACCTGCACACAGGCGTCCACAACACACACACACGTGGACCTGTACACAGGCGTCCACAACACACACACACGTGGAGCTGTACACAGGCGTCCACAACACACACACACGTGGACCTGTACACAGGCGTCCACAACACACACACACGTGGACCTGTACACAGGCGTCCACAACACACACACACGTGGACCTGCACACAGGCGTCCACAACACACACACACGTGGACCTGTACACAGGCGTCCACAACACACACGTGGAGCTGTACACAAGCGTCCACAACACACACGTGGAGCTGTACACAGGCGTCCTCAACGCACACACGTGGACCTGTACACAGGCGTCCACAACACACACACACGTGGACCTGTACACAGGCGTCCACAACACACACGTGGAGCTGTACACAGGCGTCCACAACACACACACACGTGGACCTGCACACAGGCGTCCACAACACACACACACGTGGACCTGTACACAGGCGTCCACAACACACACGTGGAGCTGTACACAAGCGTCCACAACACACACGTGGAGCTGTACACAGGCGTCCACAACACACACGTGGAGCTGTACACAGGCGTCCACAACACACACACACGTGGACCTGTACACAGGCGTCCACAACACACACGTGGACCTATACACAGGCGTCCACAACACACACACACGTGGAGCTGTACACAGGCGTCCACAACACACACACACGTGGACCTGTACACAGGCGTCCACAACACACACACACGTGGACCTGTACACAGGCGTCCACAACACACACACACGTGGACCTGTACACAGGCGTCCACAACACACACACACGTGGACCTGTACACAGGCGTCCACAACACACACGTGGAGCTGTACACAGGCGTCCACAACACACACACACGTGGACCTGCACACAGGCGTCCACAACACACACACACGTGGACCTGTACACAGGCGTCCACAACACACACGTGGAGCTGTACACAAGCGTCCACAACACACACGTGGAGCTGTACACAGGCGTCCACAACACACACGTGGAGCTGTACACAGGCGTCCACAACACACACACACGTGGACCTGTACACAGGCGTCCACAACACACACGTGGACCTATACACAGGCGTCCACAACACACACACACGTGGAGCTGTACACAGGCGTCCACAACACACACACACGTGGACCTGTACACAGGCGTCCACAACACACACACACGTGGACCTGTACACAGGCGTCCACAACACACACACACGTGGACCTGTACACAGGCGTCCACAACACACACACACGTGGACCTGTACACAGGCGTCCACAACACACACACACGTGGACCTGCACACAGGCGTCCACAACACACACACACGTGGACCTGTACACAGGCGTCCACAACACACATGTGGAGCTGTACACAAGCGTCCACAACACACACGTGGAGCTGTACACAGGCGTCCACAACACACACGTGGACCTGTACACAAGCGTCCACAACACACACGTGGAGCTGTACACAGGCTTCCACAACACACACGTGGAGCTGTACACAAGCGTCCACAACACACACGTGGAGCTGTACACAGGCGTCCACAACACACACGTGGACCTGTACACAGGCGTCCACAACACACACGTCTAGCTGTACACAGTCGTCCACAACACACACACACGTGGACCTGTACACAGGCGTCCACAACACACACACACGTGGACCTGTACACAGGCGTCCACAACACACACACACGTGGACCTGCACACAGGCGTCCACAACACACACGTGGACCTGTACACAGGCGTCCACAACACACACGTGAAGCTGTACACAAGCGTCCACAACACACACGTGGAGCTGTACACAGGCGTCCACAACACACACGTGGACCTGTACACAAGCGTCCACAACACACACGTGGAGCTGTACACAGGCGTCCACAACACACACGTGGAGCTGTACACAAGCGTCCACAACACACACGTGGAGCTGTACACAGGCGTCCACAACACACACGTGGACCTGTACACAGGCGTCCACAACACACACGTGGAGCTGTACACAGGCGTCCACAACACACACACACGTGGACCTGTACACAGGCGTCCACAACACACACACACGTGGACCTGTACACAGGCGTCAACAACACACACACACGTGGACCTGCACACAGGCGTCCACAACACACACGTGGACCTGTACACAAGCGTCCACAACACACACACACGTGGACCTGAACACAGGCGTCCACAACACACACACACGTGGAGCTGTACACAGGCGTCCACAACACACACACTCGTGGACCTGCACACAGGCGTCCACAACACACACGTGGAGCTGTACACAGGCGTCCACAACACACACGTGGACCTGTACACAGGCGTCCACAACACACACGTGGACCTGTACACAGGCGTCCACAACACACACGTGGACCTGTACACATGCGTCCACAACACACACACGTGGACCTGTACACAGGCGTCCACAACACACACGTGGACCTGTACACAGGCGTCCACAACGCACACACGTGGAGCTGTACACAGGCGTCCTCAACACACACGTGGACCTGTACACAGGCGTCCTCAACACACACGTGGACCTGTACACAGGCGTCCACAACACACACACGTGGACCTGCACACAGGCGTCCTCAACGCACACACGTGGACCTGTACACAGGCGTCCACAACACACACACACGTGGACCTGTACACAGGCGTCCACAACACACACACGTGGACCTGTACACAGGCGTCCACAACACACACACACGTGGACCTGTACACAGGCGTCCACAACACACACACACGTGGACCTGTACACAGGCGTCCACAACACACACGTGGACCTGTACACAGGCGTCCACAACACACACACGTGGACCTGTACACAGGCGTCCACAACACACACACGTGGACCTGTACACAGGCGTCCACAACACACACGTGGACCTGTACACAGGCGTCCACAACACTCACGTGGACCTGTACACAGGCGTCCACAACACACACGTGGAGCTGTTCACAGGCGTCCACAACACACACGTGGACCTGTACACAGACGTCCACAACACACACGTGGAACTGTACACAGGCGTCCACAACACACACGTGGACCTGTACACAAGCGTCCACAACACACACGTGGAGCTGTACACAGGCGTCCACAACACACACGTGGACCTGTACACAAGCGTCCACAACACACACACGTGGACCTGTACACAGGCGTCCACAACACACACACACGTGGAGCTGTACACAGGCGTCCACAACACACACACACGTGGACCTGTACACAGGCGTCCACAACACACACACACGTGGACCTCCACACAGGCGTCCACAACACACACACACGTGGACCTGCACACAGGCGTCCACAACACACACGTGGAGCTGTACACAGGCGTCCACAACACACACACACGTGGAGCTGTACACAGGCGTCCACAACACACACACACGTGGACCTGCACACAGGCGTCCACAACACACACGTGGAGCTGTACACAGGCGTCCACAACACACACACACGTGGACCTGTACACAGGCGTCCACAACACACACACACGTGGACCTGCACACAGGCGTCCACAACACACACACACGTGGACCTGCACACAGGCGTCCACAACACACACGTGGAGCTGTACACAGGCGTCCACAACACACACACACGTGGAGCTGTACACAGGCGTCCACAACACACACACACGTGGACCTGCACACAGGCGTCCACAACACACACGTGGAGCTGTACACAGGCGTCCACAACACACACACACGTGGAGCTGTACACAGGCGTCCACAACACACACACACGTGGACCTGTAAACAGGCGTCCACAACACACACACACGTGGACCTGTACACAGGCGTCCACAACACACACACACGTGGACCTGTACACAGGCGTCCACAACACACACACACGTGGACCTGTACACAGGCGTCCACAACACACACACACGTGGACCTGTACACAGGCGTCCACAACAGACACACACGTGGACCTGTGCACAGGCGTCCACAACACACACACACGTGGACCTGTAGCCCTCACAGAAACAAAGATCACGAAAACGATAACAAATGCAGTGTTCCCACAGGACTATTATGTTATGAGGAAAGAGAGGGAAGGAAGAGGTGGGGGTGGTGTAGCTCTGCTGGTAAGACAAGGCTGGGATTTTGAGGAGATGGATATTCAGGGCTGTGAAGGTTTCAGTGACTACACAGCAGGTACTGTAACAAATGGAGGGAAAAAAATTATAGTCGCAGTCATATATAATCCACCACCAAATGACAGAAGACCTAGACAGGAATATGATAGAAACAACATGGCCACCATTAACATAATAGAAAGAGCAGCTTCTGTTGCTAGCAGGAATGGATCTGGACTACTAATTATGGGAGACTTCAACCATGGGAAGATAGATTGGAAGAACAGAGACCCGCATGGAGGACCAGAAACATGGAGAGCTAAGCTGCTGGACGTGGCAACAAGAAACTTTCTAAGCCAGCACACCAAAGAACCAACAAGAATGAGAGGAGAAGATGAACCAGCAATGCTTGATTTGATATCTACCCTAAATGAATGGGATATAAGGGAAGTTAAGATGGAAGCGCCCTTGGGAATGAGTGATCACAGTGTATTGAACTTTGAGTACCTGGTAGAGCTAGGACTTATCTCCCCCCAAAAAGAACTAGGAATCAAAAGGCTGGCATACCGAAAGGGGAATTATGAACAGATGAGAAGTTTCCTAAGTGAAATACCTTGGGACACAGACCTCAGAGATAAGTCTGTACAGAGTATGATGGACTATGTTACCCAAAAGTGTCAGGAGGCAGTAAACAGGTTCATCCCGGCCCAAAGGGAAAAATCCAAGAAGCAACAGAAGAATCCATGGTATAATAGGGCATGTATGGAAGCGAAGAAACTGAACAAAAAGGCGTGGAGGAACTTCCGGAATAACAGAACACCAGAAAGCAGAGAGAGATACCAGAGAACCAGGAATGAGTACGTCAGGGTGAGAAGAGAAGCAGAGAAAAATTTTGAAAATGATATAGCAAACAAAGCCAAGACTTAACCAAAGCTACTCCACAGTCACATCAGAAGGAAAACAACAGTGAAAGAACAGGTATTGAAACTTAGAACAGGCGAGGACAGGTATACACAGAATGACAGAGAGGTGTGTGAGGAACTTAACAAGAGGTTCCAGGAGGTCTTCACAATAGAACAGGGTGAGGTCACTGTGCTAGGAGAAAGGGAGGTAAACCAGGCGGCCTTGGAGGAGTTCGAAATTACGAGAGAGGAGGTCAAGAGACACCTGCTGGATCTGGATGTTAGAAAGGCTGTTGGTCCAGATGGGATCTCACCATGGGTACTGAAAGAGTGTGCAGAGGCACTTTGCCTGCCACTCTCCATAGTGTATAGTAAGTCACTAGAGACGGGAGACCTACCAGAAATATGGAAGACGGCGAATGTGGTCCCAATATACAAAAAGGGCGACAGACAAGAGGCACTGAACTACAGGCCAGTGTCCTTGACTTGTATACCATGCAAGGTGATGGAGAAGATCGTGAGAAAAAACCTGGTAACACATCTGGAGAGAAGGGACTTCGTGACAAATCGCCAACATGGATTCAGGGAGGGTAAATCTTGCCTTACAGGCTTGATAGAATTCTACGATCAGGTGACACAGATTAAGCAAGAAAGAGAGGGCTGGGCGGACTGCATTTTCTTGGATTGTCGGAAAGCCTTTGACACAGTACCGCATAAGAGGCTGGTACATAAGCTGGAGAGACAGGCAGGTGTAGCTGGTAAGGTGCTCCAGTGGATAAGGGAGTATCTAAGCAATAGGAAGCAGGGAGTTACGGTGAGGGGTGAGACCTCCGATTGGCGTGAAGTCACCAGTGGAGTCCCACAGGGCTCTGTACTCGGTCCTATCTTGTTTCTGATATATGTAAATGATCTCCCGGAGGGTATCGATTCATTTCTCTCAATGTTTGCGGACGATGCTAAAATTATGAGAAGGATTAAAACAGAAGAGGACTGTTTGAGGCTTCAAGAAGACCTAGACAAGCTGAAGGAATGGTCGAACAAATGGTTGTTAGAGTTTAACCCAACCAAATGTAATGTAATGAAGATAGGTGTAGGGAGCAGGAGGCCAGATACAAGGTATCATCTGGGAGAGGAAATTCTTCAGGAGTCAGAGAAGGAAAAAGACTTGGGGGTTGATATCACGCCAGACCTGTCTCCTGCAGCACATATCAAGCGGATAACATCAGCGGCATATGCCAGGCTGGCCAACATACGAACGGCATTCAGAAACTTGTGTAAAGAATCATTCAGAACTTTGTATACCACATATGTCAGGCCAATCCTGGAGTATGCAGCCCCAGCATGGAGTCCATATCTAGTCAAGGATAAGACTAAACTGGAAAAGGTTCAAAGGTTTGCCACCAGACTAGTACCCGAGCTGAGAGGTATGAGCTACGAGGAGAGACTACGGGAATTAAACCTCACTTCGCTGGAAGACAGAAGAGTTAGGGGGGACATGATCACCACATTCAAGATTCTGAAGGGGATTGATAGGGTAGATAAAGACAGTCTATTTAACACAAGGGGAACACGCACAAGGGGACACAGGTGGAAACTGAGTGCCCAAATGAGCCACAGAGATATTAGAAAGAACTTTTTTAGTGTCAGAGTGGTTGACAAATGGAATGCATTAGGAAGTGATGTGGTGGAGGCTGACTCCATACACAGTTTCAAGTGTAGATATGATAGAGCCCGATAGGCTCATGAATCTGTACACCTGTTGATTGACGGTTGAGAGGCGGGACCAAAGAGCCAGAGCTCAACCCCCGCAAACACAACTAGGTGAGTACAACTAGGTGAGTACAGGCGTCCTCTGGAATTAGTTCATGCTGCTCACTGGACTTTGGGTCTTGTCGAGTGATGCTTTCAGACTTCCAGGTGAAAATACACGAGCGTCCCTTTGAACCAAGGTTTAATACATTTGAAGGTTCATACACTTTCCTTGTATTTTACACAATTTTAAAGGACCATGAAGGAAACTACGAGGAGAAAGTGCTAAACCAGTATGACTATACGTTATACAGGACTGTGAAACACCATTCAAACGTTGGGTTTAATTGTTATCATATTGTATTATTGGTTGTCCTGTTTACTGTACAAACTGTAGTTCAGTAATTTATTATTGTATTTTGCTATTGATGATTAGCTGTTGCATTCCCAGCAACCTCCTTCATGTGTTCCAGTGACTGCCTTCAAGTGTTCCAGTGACTGCCTTCAAGTGTTCCATTGACTGCCTTCAAGTGTTCCAGTGACTGCCTTCATGTGTTCCAGTGACTGCCTTCATGTGTTCCAGTGGCTGCCTTCAAGTGTTCCAGTGACTTCCCTCAGGTGTTCCATTGACTGCCTTCAAGTGTTCCAGTGACTTCCCTCAGGTGTTCCAGTGACTGCCTTCAAGTGTTCCAGTGACTTCCCTCAGGTGTTCCAGTGACTGCCTTCATGTGTTCCATTGACTGCCTTCAAGTGTTCCAGTGACTTCCCTCAGGTGTTCCAGTGACTGCCTTCATGTGTTCCATTGACTGCCTTCAAGTGTTCCAGTGACTGCCTTCAAGTGTTCCAATGACTGCCTTCAAGTGTTCCAGTGACTGCCTTCAGGTGTTCCAGTGACTGCCCTCAGGTGTTCCAGTGACTGCCTTCATGTGTTCCAGTGACTGCCTTCAAGTGTTCCATTGACTGCCTTCAAGTGTTCCAGTGACTGCCTTCATGTGTTCCAGTGACTGCCTTCAAGTGTTCCAGTGACTGCCTTCATGTGTTCCATTGACTACCTTCAAGTGTTCCAGTGACTGCCTTCATGTGTTCCATTGACTGCCTTCAAGTGTTCCAGTGACTTCCCTCAGGTGTTCCAGTGACTGCCTTCATGTGTTCCATTGACTGCCTTCAAGTGTTCCAGTGACTTCCTTCAAGTGTTCCAGTGACTGCCTTCAGGTGTTAAAGTGACTGCCATCAGGTGTTCCAGTGACTGCCTTCAAGTGTTCCAATGACTGCCTTCAAGTGTTCCAGTGACTGCCTTCAAGTGTTCCAGTGACTGCCTTCAAGTGTTCCAGTTTCTGCCTTCAGGTGTTCCAGTGACTGCCCTCAGGTGTTCCAGTGACTGCCTTCAAGTGTTCCAGTGACTGCCTTCAGGTGTTCCAGTGACTGCCCTCATGTGTTCCAGTGACTGCCATCAGGTGTTCCAGTGACTGCCATCAGGTGTTCCATTGACTGCCTTCAAGTGTTCCAGTGACTGCCTTCAAGTGTTCCAATGACTTCCTTCAAGTGTTCCAGTGACTGCCTTCAAGTGTTTCAGTGACTGCCTTCAAGTGTTCCAGTGACTGCCATCAAGTGTTCCAGTGACTGCCATCAGGTGTTCCAGTGACTGCCTTCAAGTGTTCCAGTGACTGCCTTCAGGTGTTAAAGTGACTGCCATCAGGTGTTCCAGTGACTGCCTTCAAGTGTTCCAATGACTGCCTTCAGGTGTTCCAGTGACTGCCCTCAGGTGTTCCAGTGACTGCCTTCATGTGTTCCAGTGACTGCCTTCAAGTGTTCCAGTGACTGCCTTCAAGTGTTCCAGTGACTGCCTTCAAGTGTTCCAGTTTCTGCCTTCAGGTGTTCCAGTGACTGCCCTCAGGTGTTCCAGTGACTGCCTTCAAGTGTTCCAGTGACTGCCTTCAGGTGTTCCAGTGACTGCCCTCATGTGTTCCAGTGACTGCCATCAGGTGTTCCAGTGACTGCCATCAGGTGTTCCAGTGACTGCCTTCAAGTGTTCCAATGACTGCCTTCAAGTGTTCCAATGACTGCCTTCAGGTGTTCCAATGACTGCCTTCAGGTGTTCCAGTGACTGCCATCAGGTGTTCCAGTGACTGCCATCAGGTGTTCCAGTGGCTACCTTCATGTGTTCCAGTGACAGCCATCAAGTGTTCCAGTGACAGCCTTCAGGTGTTCCAACAACTGCCTTCTGACCACCAAACAAGGCAGGGAGCCTCACCAATCCGGCCGGTGTACAATTGTCCGTCCAACAAAACAAAGCCGGATACTCTGCACTTCTGGTCCTGTCCGGATGATATGTGACCCAGATTAACCAAACTGTTTTCCGGATAATGAATGTCCTTCCTCCTCCTCCTCCTCTCCCGCAGACCGAAACCCCGCTTCCAGAACATGTCCGCGTTCGCCTCCGCATGTGTTCGGATTCACACAATCGATTCGGAGACACACAATCAGTATTAGGAGGCGAACAATCAGTTGAACACGTAATATTTGGTGTGAAATGACACAATAATTCACTTTGCGACACAGCCAACGGACCAAGGGAACTGTTATTGTCTGAGGACGGCACGAGAAGGGCTGACAATCATGGAATGAAAACCTGGTCAATGGTTTACCTCATAGTATCCACACCATTGTCGTCAGTAGTTAATGATATACAACGCTTGAATAGTCAGCATATATGAGAGGAAGCCTCCTGACACCTGTCACTAGTGAGGAAGCCTCCTGACACTTGTCATTAGTGAGGAAGCCTCCTGACACCTGCTACTAGTGAGGAAGCCTCCTGACACCTGCCACTAGTGAGGAAGCCTCCTGACACCTGCCACTAGTGAGGAAGCCTCCTGACACCTGCTACTAGTGAGGAAGCCTCCTGACACCTGCCACTAGTGAGGAAGCCTTCTGACACTTGCCACTAGTGAGGAAGCCTCCTGACACTTGCCACAAGTGAGGAAGCCTCCTGACACCTGCCACTAGTGAGGAAGCCTCCTGACACTTGCCACTAGTGAGGAAGCCTCCTGACACTTGCCACTAGTGAGGAAGCCTCCTGACACCAGCCACTAGTGAGGAAGCCTCCTTACACCTGCCACTAGTGAGGAAGCCTCCTTACACCTGACACTAGTGAGGAAGCCTCCTTACACCTGTCACTAGTGAGGAAGCCTCCTTACACCTGCCACTAGTGAGGAAGCCTCCTGCCACTAGGGAGGAAGCCTCCTTACACTAGTGAGGAAGCCTCCTTACACTTGCCACTAGTGAGGAAGCCTCCTGACACTAGTGAGGAAGCCTCCTGACACTAGTGAGGAAGCCTCCTGACACTAGTGAGGAAGCCTCCTTACATCTGACACTAGTGAGGAAGCCTCCTTACATCTGACACTAGTGAGGAAGCCTCCTTACACCTGCCATTATTGAGGAAGCCTCCTTACACCTGCCACTAGTGAGGAAGCCTCCTGACACTAGTGAGGAAGCCTCCTTACATCTGACACTAGTGAGGAAGCCTCCTTACATCTGACACTAGTGAGGAAGCCTCCTTACACCTGCCATTATTGAGGAAGCCTCCTTACACTTGCCACTAGTGAGGAAGCCTCCTGACACTAGTGAGGAAGCCTCCTTACACCTGCCACTAGTGAGGAAGCCTCCTGCCACTAGTGAGGAAGCCTCCTTACACTAGTGAGGAAGTCTCCTTACACTTGCCACTAGTGAGGAAGCCTCCTTACACTAGTGAGGAAGCCTCCTTATACTTGCCACTAGTGAGGAAGCCTCCTGACACTAGTGAGGAAGCCTCCTTACACTTGCCACTAGTGAGGAAGCCTCCTTACACTAGTGAGGAAGCCTCCTTACACTTGCCACTAGTGAGGAAGCCTCCTGACACTAGTGAGGAAGCCTCCTGACACTAGTGAGGAAGCCTCCTTACACTTGCCACTAGTGAGGAAGCCTCCTTACACTAGTGAGGAAGCCTCCTTACACTTGCCACTAGTGAAGAAGCCTCCTGACACTAGTGAGGAAGCCTCCTTACACTTGCCACTAGTGAGGAAGCCTCCTGACACTAGTGAGGAAGCCTCCTTACATCTGACACTAGTGAGGAAGCCTCCTGACACTAGTGAGGAAGCCTCCTGACACTAGTGAGGAAGCCTCCTTACATCTGACACTAGTGAGGAAGCCTCCTGACACTAGTGAGGAAGCCTCCTGACACTAGTGAGGAAGCCTCCTGACACTAGTGAGGAAGCCTCCTGACACTAGTGAGGAAGCCTCCTGACACTAGTGAGGAAGCCTCCTGACACTAGTGAGGAAGCCTCCTGACACTAGTGAGGAAGCCTCCTGACACTAGTGAGGAAGCCTCCTGACACTAGTGGGGAAGCCTCCTGACACTAGTGAGGAAGCCTCCTGACACTAGTGAGGAAGCCTCCTGACACTAATGAGGAAGCCTCCTGACACTAGTGAGGAAGCCTCCTGACACTAGTGAGGAAGCCTCCTTACATCTGACACTAGTGAGGAAACCTCCTGACACTAGTGAGGAAGCCTCCTGACACTAGTGAGGAAGCCTCCTGACACTAGTGAGGAAGCCTCCTGACACTAGTGAGGAAGCCTCCTTACATCTGACACTAGTGAGGAAGCCTCCTGACACTAGTGAGGAAGCCTCCTGACACTAGTGAGGAAGCCTCCTGACACTAGTGAGGAAGCCTCCTGACACTAGTGAGGAAGCCTCCTGACACTAGTGAGGAAGCCTCCTGACACTAGTGAGGAAGCCTCCTGACACTAGTGAGGAAGCCTCCTGACACTAGTGAGGAAGCCTCCTTACATCTGACACTAGTGCTTCTCAGCAGGTGGTTCCTTTACCTGGTAAAGGTGGGATGGCATCTCTATCTCTCTCTTACTTACTATCCCCCCTATTCCACCTTGGCTCTATACAACTCCTAATACATCAATACAACTGGAATACAACATTGCAAAGTCTGCACCAAACTCAGCCATAGCCTCAGTCTTCACCTCAACAATGACAAATTACAACCCAAATACCACAGTGACTTACACAGCTGGGTCAGGCTTCCTCATGAGCAACGTGCCCTCGGTCACTGGGGCTGTATGGGTACCGGAATACCATCTCAAGCAGGGATGGCGGTTACCAAATGCTGGTAACTAGTGACCACGGAGGTCACTTGTTACCTAGGATGTTTAGATAGACTAAAATTCTATCTATTTTAACAGCTGAACTATACCTTATATCAAGCTCTCCTAATAATCACAACATTACCAATTGGGACATATACAATCTGCAGTGACTCCAAGAGCGCGGTTCAGGCAATTGCATACTCTTCAAAAACGTGCAAAGAATTTGTTTACCCATGTCTTCAACTTCTTCATGAACATCGATTGAAATGTTATGACACCTCTATCCAATGGGTGCAGCACATTGTGGTATTCTCCATAATGATCTTGTAGATCAACTAGCCAAAGTGATGCACAACACGCCTCACATTACCCGTCATCCAATTCCTCATGTTGCACGTAAAAGAGCCTTCAAAGATACCATCACCCAAGATTTTGTAATGAAATGGAAAATAGTTCACCTTTGTACTATGGGTCCTTAAAAAAAGAAATGGGAAACTTGGAAACATGTCAGATATAAAAGCAGAGAAAAAGCAAATATTGCGGCAGCCAGAAAATGATAGGATGGATTACGAGAACCTTCAAGTCCAGAGATCCCATCACAATGGTTGTACTCTTCAAGCCACTTGTGTTGTCCCGTCTTGAGTACTGCTCAGTACTCACTTCCCCCTTCAGAGCAGGAGAGATTGCTGAAATAGAGGGAATACAGAGAACATATACGGCACGCATAGACGAGATAAAGCACCTAAATTATTAGGATCGTCTCAAAGCTCTTCAAATGTACTCACTAGAAAGAAGACGAGAGAGATACCAAATAATATACACCTGGAAGATACTGAAGGGCCAGGTCCTAAATCTACACAGTAATATAACAACATACTGGAGTGAACGATATGGAAGAAAATGCAGAATAGAACCAGTGAAGAGCAGAGGTGCCATAGGCATAATCAGAGAACACTGTATAAACATCAGAGGTCCACGGTTGTTCAACGTCCTCACAGCGACTATAAGAAATATTGCCGGAATAACCGTGGACATCTTCAAGAGAAAACTAGATCGTTTTCTTCAAACAGTGCCGGACCAACCAGGCCGTGGTGGGTATGTGGGCCTGCGGGCCGCTCCAAGCAACAGCCTGGTGGACCAAACTCTCACAAGTCAAGCCTGGTCTCGGGCCGGGCTTGGGGAGTAGAACAACTCCCAGAACCCCATCAACCAGGTATCAACCAGAGAAATTGATGTAGATAGTGTCATCACAGTGTCAGAATAAACTTCAATCAAGTATTTATGGAACTTGAAATTTCTTTTACCATCAAGCATATATTAGGAGTCTTTTTTTTTTGGCAGGGAATTACTTGCCTCTGGCTGGCCCCCTGGGCGGGCCCTAAGTCTCTGGCTGGCCCCCTGGGCGGGCCCTAAGTCTCTGGCTGGCCCCCTGGGCGGGCCCTAAGCCTCTGGCTGGCCCATTGGGCGGGCCCTAAGCCTCTGGCTGGCCCCCTGGGCGGGCCCTAAGCCTCTGGCTGGCCCACTGGGCGGGCCCTAAGTCTCTGGCTGGCCCCCTGGGCGGGCCCTAAGCCTCTGGCTGGCCCCCTGGGCGGGCCCTAAGCCTCTGGCTGGCCCACTGGGCGGGCCCTAAGCCTCTGGCTGGCCCACTGGGGGGCCCTAAGCCTCTGGCTGGCGCCCTGGGCGGGCCCTAAGCCTCTGGCTAGCCCCCTGGGCGGGCCCTAAGCCTCTGGCTGGCCCCCTGGGCGGGCCCTAAGCCTCTGGCTGGCCCCCTGGGCGGGATCTAAGTCTCTGGCTGGCCCCCTGGGCGGGCCCTAAGCCTCTGGCTGGCCCCCTGGGCGGGCCCTAAGCCTCTGGCTGGCCCACTGGGAGGGCCCTAAGCCTCTGGCTGGTCCACTGGGCGGGCCCTAAGCCTCTGTCTAGCCCCCTGGGCGGGCCCTAAGCCTCTGGCTTGCCCACTGGGCGGACCCTAAGTCTCTGGCTGGCCCACTGGGCGGGCCCTAAGTCTCTGGTTGGCCCCCTGGGCGGGCCCCAAGCCTCTGGCTGGCTCACTGGGCGGGCCCTAAGCTTCTGGCTGGCCCACTGGGCGGGCCCTAAGCCTCTGGTTGGCCCACTGGGCGGGCCCTAAGCTTTTGGCTGGACCACTGGGCGGGCCCTAAGCCTCTGGCTGGCTCACTGGGCGGGCCCTAAGCCTCTGGCTGGCTCACTGGGCGGGCCCTAAGCCTCTGGTTGGCCCACTGGGCGGGCACTAAGCCTCTGGCTAGCCCACTGGGATGGCCCTAAGCCTCTAGCTGGCAAACCACGACCCTGGGGAGGGGACCACGACCCTGGGGGGAACCACGACCCTGGGGGGGGTGTGGACCACGACCCTGGGGGGGGGTGGACCACGACCCTGGGGGAAACCACGACCCTGGGGGAACCACGACCCTGGGGAACCACGACCCTGGGGGGGGGGTGGACCACGACCCTGAGGGAACCACGACCCTGGGGGGGTGGACCACGACCCTGGGGGAAACCACGACCCTGGGGGGGTGGACCACGACCCTGGGGGAAACCACGACCCTGGGGGGAACCACGACCCTGGGAGGGACCACGATCCTGGGGGGGGGACCACGACCCAGGGGGGGCCACGACCCTGGGGGGAACCACGACCCTGGGAGGGACCACGATCCTGGGGGGGGGACCACGACCCAGGGGGGACCACGACCCTGGGGGGAACCACGACCCTGGGAGGGACCACGATCCTGGGGGGGGGGGAACCACGACTCAGGGGGGACCACGACCCTGGGTGGAACCACGACCCTGGGGGGGAACCACGACCCTGGGGGGAACCACGACCCTGGGGGGAACCACGACCTTGGGGGGAACCACGATCTTGGGGGAACCACGACCCTGGGGGGAACCACGATCCTGGGGGGGAACCACGACCCTGGGGGGAACCACGACCCTGGGGGGAACCACGACCCTGGGGGGAACCACGAGCCTGGGGGGAACCACGACCCTGGGGGGAACCACGACCCTGGGGGGAACCACGACCCTGGGGGGAACCACGTCCCTGGTTGATACCTGGTTGATGGGGTTCTGGGAGTTCTTCCACTCCCCAAGCCCGGCCCGAGGCCAGGCTTGACTTGTGAGAGTTTGGTCCACCAGGCTGTTGCTTGGAGCGGCCCGCAGGCCCACATACCCACCACAGCCTGGTTGGTCCGAACTCCTTGAAGGAAACAATCTAGTTTCCTCTTGAAGATGTCCACGGTTGTTCCGGCAATATTTCTGATGCTCGCTGGTAGAACGTTGAACAACCGCCGACCTCTGATGTTCATACAGTGTTCTCTGATTGTGCCTATGGCATCTCTGCTCTTCACGGGTTCTATTCTGCATTTTCTTCCATGTCGTTCACTTCAGTACGTTGTTATTTTACTGTGTAGATTTGGGACCTGTCCCTGCAGTATTTTCCATGTGTATATTATTTGGTATCTCTCTCGTTTTCTTTCTAGTGAGTACATTTGGAGAGCTTTGAGACGATCCCAATAATTTAGGTGTTTTATCTCGTCTATGCGTGCTGTATATGTTCTCTGTATTCCCTCAATTTCAGCAATCTCTCCTGCTCTGAAGGGAGAAGTGAGTACTGAGCAGTACTCAAGACGGGACAACACAAGTGACTTGAAGAGTACAACCATTGTGATGGGATCTCTGGACTTAAAGGTTCTCGTAATCCATCCGATCATTTTTCTGGCTGATGCAATATTTGCTTGGTTATGCTCGCAATACTTAGTTGGTCGTCGGACATCATTATTCCCAAATCCTTGACATGCTGTTTTCCTACTATGGGCAGATTCGATTGTGTTTTGTACCCTGTATTATGTTTAAGATCATCATTTTTGCCGTATCTGAGTACCTGGAATTTATCACCATTAAACATCATGTGATTTTCTGCTGCCCAATGGAAAAGTTTGTTAATATCTGTTTGTAGTTTATCAGTGCCTTCAGCAGAGGTAATTTTCATGCTGATTTTTGTACCATCTGCAAAGATTATACGAAGCCGTGACTTGTGTTTTTGTCTATATTTGATATGAGAATAAGGAACAGCAGTGGTGCAAGGACTGTACCTTGAGGAACAGAGCTTTTAACTGCGCTCGGACTCGATTTTACTTGATTGACTGTTACTCTTTGTGTTCTGTTCGACAGGAAATTGAGCATCCAGCGCCCTACTTTACCAGTTATACCCATTGACCTCATTTTGTGTGCAATCACTCCATGGTCACATTTGCCGAATGCCTTTGCAAAATCTGTGTATACGACATCTGCATTATGCTTTTCCTCTAATGCCTCAGTGATTTTGTCGTAGAGGTCAAGTAGCTGTGAGAGGCATGATCTTCCTGCTCTAAATCCATGTTGGCCTGGATTGTGGAGGTCATTGGTGTCCATGAATCTAGCGACCTGACTCCTGATCACTCTCTCAAATACTTTTATTATATGGGATGTTAGTGCGGCTGGTCTATAATTCTTTGCCAATGCTTTGCTCCCTCCCTTGTGTAGAGGGGCAATGTCTGCTACTTTAAGTGCATCTGTTATCTTCCCCGTGTCCAAGCTCTTCCTCCACACTATACTGAGTGCCTGTGCTACTGCCACTTTGCATTTCTTTATAAATATATAATTCCATGAGTCTGGACCCGGGGCTGAGTGCATGGGCATATTGTCAATTTCTCTTTCAAAATCTGCCACGCTCGTGTTAATATCAGTTGTATTTACAGGTGTTTGAGTATCATTCATAAAGAAATTGTCCGAATCTTCCACTTTCATGCTGAGTATCGGAGTGCTAAACATGTCCTCATACTGCTTTTTTAGGATTTCACTAATTTCTTTGTCATCCTCAGTGTATGAACCTTCACTAATACGAATAGGTCCAATACTGGCAGTGGTTTTCGCTTTTGTTTTAGCATATGTGAAGAAATATTTTGTTTTTTTCTTTATTTCTTGAATTGCTTTCTGTTGTAGTTGCCTTTCTTCAGTCTGATAGGAATGCTTCAGTCTCTGTTCGATTTCTTTAATTTCCCTGTTTAAATTATTTCTTCTTTGTACGGAGAGTCGTATCTGCTCAAGCATTCCCGTTAATTTCTTCATCCTTTTGTAATGTCGTCTGCGTTCTCTTTCTACATTGGAACTCTTTCTGGCTTTCCTCAAAGGAACATGATTCAGACAGACTTCATATGCTTCAGAAGTCAGTTTTTCTATTCCTTGTGTAGGATTTTTATTTCTTAGAACATTTTCCCATTGAATGTTTGTTAGTTCCCTGTTTATTTTCTCCCAGTCTATCCTCTTATTATTAAAATTAAATTTATTGAATAACCCTTCTCGCTTGTTGTTTCTCTTGGGCCTACTACCGTTATTAATGTTAGTTTGCACTTCAATGGGCTTGTGGTCCGAGTACGTAGTGTCTGAGACAGTAATGTCTCTGATTAGCTCCTCATTGTTCGTGAATATCAGGTCCAGCGTGTTCTCGGTCCTTAGTGGGTTTCTGTAATCTGCTGACTGAGCGAGAATTTGTCACAGAGTCTCAGTAGTTCTCTGACCTGTGGTTGGTTATTTCCAGGTTGATTTCCTGCTATGATGTTATTGTTTACTGTTCTCCATATAAAACTGGGTAGATTGAAGTCTCCAAGGAAGATGATATCTGGTACTGGGTTTGCTAGGTTATCAAGGATATTCTCTATTTTGTGGATCTGTTCCCTGGACCCTGGGCTGGACTACGACCCTGGGCGGGACTACCACCCTGGGCGGGACGACGATCCTGGGGGGGGGGGAGACCACGACCCAGGGGGGGGACCACGACCCTGGGGGGGGGGAGACCACGACCCTGGGGGGGGGGCCACGACCCTGGGGGGGGGGGGACCACGACCCAAAATACCGCAACACTTCTCGTGTGATGTGAGAAGTTATCAGGTGTGTCGGAGGTGTGGGCCCGGGGGTGGTGGTGCCAGGTGTGCCGGGGGTGGTGGTGCCAGGGGTGCCGGGGGTACTGGTGCCAGGGGTGCCGGGGGTGGTGGTGCCAGGGGTGCCAGGGGTGCCGGGGGTGCCAGGGGGCGCGGTGTAATGGTATTTGTGGATCAAGGAATGAGGGTCGACTGTGTGTGGGTCTATACAAGACGCGGTCTTCATTTACTCGATGGCCGAAAATGAGGTGGGGGGAAACTTTTGTGCCGCTCTGTCCTTTCAGAGCTCGTGATTAGAATACTGAGTTTATTCTTATGTATAGACCCAGGTCTCCAGACGCCGGGGGGGGGGGGGGGGGGGGGGGGGACGCCGCCCTTAAACACAATCCATCTCACATTTATAACCATGAAGGGCTTCGGAACACACACCATCACACCTCTCGCCTGTCACAAGTAAATGTGATGGAAATTTCACGATGGCAAGAGACGGGAGACGCTATATACATGACGGGCGAGGATAGCAAAGAACAGGAGACGGTACATATGCCTTAGGCTATGATAGCATAGGGATGGTAAATGATTTACGCCTTGTAGGTGAGGAAAGCAAGGGACGGATGGGGATAGCAAGGGAAGGGAGAGGATAGCAAGGGAAGGGAGAGGATAGCAAGGGGCGGGTAAGGATAGCAAGGGGCGGGAAAGGATAGCAAGGGAAGGGAAAGGATAGCAAGGAAAGGGAGAGGATAGCAGGGGAAGGGAGAGGATAGCAAAGGAAGGGAGAGGATAGCAAGGGGCGGGTAAGGATAGCAAAGGAAGGAAGAGGATAGCAAGGGAAGGGAGAGGATAGCAAGGGAAGGGAGAGGATAGCAAGGGAAGGGAGAGGATAGCAAGGGGCGCGTAAGGATAGCAAGGGAAGGGAGAGGATAGCAAAGGAAGGGAGAGGATAGCAAGGGAAGGGAGAGGATAGCAAGGGACGGGTGAGGACAGCAAGGGAAGGTAGAGGATAGCAAGGAAAGGGAGAGGATAGCAGGGGAAGGGAGAGGATAGCAAGGGAAGGGAGAGGATAGCAAGGGGCGGGTAAGGATAGCAAGGGAAGGAAGAGGATAGCAAGGGAAGGGAGAGGATAGCAAGGGAAGGGAGAGGATAGCAAGGGAAGGGAGAGGATAGCAAGGGGCGGGTAAGGATAGCAAGGGAAGGGAGAGGATAGCAAGGGAAGGGAGAGGATAGCAAGGGAAGGGAGAGGATAGCAAGGGAAGGAAGAGGATAGCAAGGGACGGGTGAGGACAGCAAGGGAAGGTAGAGGATAGCAAGGGAAGGGAGAGGATAGCAAGGGAAGGGAGAGGATAGCAAGGGAAAGAAGAGGATAGCAAGGGAAGGGAGAGGATAGCAAGGGGCGGGTAAGGATAGCAAGGGAAGGGAGAGGATAGCAAGGGAAGGGAGAGGATAGCAAGGGACGGGTGAGGACAGCAAGGGAAGGGAGAGGATAACAACAGAAGGGAGAGGATAGCAACAGAAGGGAGAGGATAGCAAGGGGCGGGTAAGGATAGCAAGGGAAGGGAGAGGATAGCAAGGGAAGGGAGAGGATAGCAAGGGAAGGGAGAGGATAGCAAGGGGCGGGTAAGGATAGCAAGGGAAGGGAGAGGATAGCAAGGGAAGGGAGAGGATAGCAAGGGGCGGGTAAGGATAGCAAGGGAAGGGAGAGGATAGCAAGGGACGGGTGAGGATTTATGAAGTCGAGTTGCAGTTTGACGTCAGCTGATGGAGATCATTATCAACTTTCCAGGAGTCAATGTTCAGTGTGTAGGGTTGTATAGAGCCACAGTCTACTGCTGCAGGGTTGTATAGAGCCACAGCCTACTACTGCTGGAGGGTTGTATAGAGCCACAGTCTACTGCTGCTGGAGGGTTGTATAGAGCCACACCCTACTGCTGCTGGAGGGTTGTATAGAGCCACAGCCTACTGTTGCTGGAGGGTTGTATAGAGCTACAGCCTACTGCTGCTGGAGGGTTGTATAGAGCCACAGCCTACTACTGCTGGAGGGTTGTATAGAGCCACAGAGTACTGCTGCTGGAGGGTTGTATAGAGCCACAGCCTACTGTTGCTGGAGGGTTGTATAGAGCCACAGCATACTGCTGCTGGAGGGTTGTATAGAGCCACAGCCTACTGTTGCTGGAAGGTTGTATAGATCCACAGCCTACTGCTGCTGGAGGGTTGTATAGAGCCATAGCCTACTGTTGCTGGAGGGTTGTATAGAGCCACAGCCTACTGTTGCTGGAGGGTTGTATAGAGCCCCAGCCAACTGTTGCTGGAGGGTTGTATAGAGCCACAGCCTACTGTTGCTGGAGGGTTGTATAGAGCCACAGCCTACTGTTGCTGGAGGGTTGTATAGAGCCACAGCCTTCTGCTGCTGGAGGGTTGTATAGAGCCACAGCCTACTGTTGCTGGAGGGATGTATAGAGCCTCAGCCTACTGCTGCTGGAGGGTTGTATAGAGCCACAGCCTACTGTTGCTGGATGGTTGTATAGAGCCACAGTCTACTGTTGCTGGAGGGTTGTATAGAGCCACAGCCTACTGTTGCTGGAGAGTTGTATAGAGCCACAGCCTACTGTTGCTGGAGGGTTGTATAGAGCCACAGCCTTCTGCTGCTGGAGGGTTGTATAGAGCCACAGCCTACTACTGCTGGAGGGTTGTATAGAGCCACAGCCTACTGCTGCTGCAGGGTTGTATAGAGCCACAGCCTACTGCTGTTGCAGGGTTGTATAGAGCCACAGCCTACTGTTGCTGGAGGGTTGTATAGAGCCACAGCCTACTGTTGCTGGAGGGTTGTATAGAGCCACAGCCTACTGTTGCTGGAGGGTTGTATAGAGCCACAGCCTTCTGCTGCTGGAGGGTTGTATAGAGCCACAGCCTACTACTGCTGGAGGGTTGTATAGAGCCACAGCCTACTGCTGCTGCAGGGTTGTATAGAGCCACAGCCTACTGTTGCTGGAGGGTTGTATATAGCCACAGCCTTCTGCTGCTGGAGGGTTGTATAGAGCCAATCCCTTCTGCTGCTGGAGGGTTGTATAGAGCCACAGCCTACTACTGCTGGAGGGTTGTATAGAGCCACAGCCTACTGCTGCTGCAGGGCTGTATAGAGCCACAGCCTACTGTCGCTGGAGGGTTGTATAGAGCCACAGCCTTCTGCTGCTGGAGGGTTGTATATAGCCACAGCCTTCTGCTGCTGGAGGGTTGTATAGAGCCAATCCCTTCTGCTGCTGGAGGGTTGTATAGAGCCACAGCCTACTACTGCTGGAGGGTTGTATAGAGCCACAGCCTACTGCTGCTGCCGGGGTGTATAGAGCCACAGCCTACTGTTGCTGGAGGGTTGTATAGAGCCACAGCCTTCTGCTGCTGGAGGGTTGTATAGAGCCACACTCTACTACTGCTGGAGGGTTGTATAGAGCCACAGCCTACTGTTGCTGGAGGGTTGTATAGAGCCACAGCCTACTGTTGCTGGAGGGTTGTACAGAGCCACAGTCTACTACTGCTGCAGGGTTGTATACAGCCACAGCCTACTGTTGCTGGAGGGTTGTATAGAGCCACAGCCTACTGTTGCTGGAGGGTTGTATAGAGCCACAGCCTACTGTTGCTGGAGGGTTGTATAGAGCCACAGCCTACTGATGCTGGAGGGTTGTATAGAGCCACAGTCTACTGTTGCTGGAGGGTTGTATAGAGCCACAGCCTACTGTTGCTGGAGGGTTGTATAGAGCCACAGCCTACTGTTGCTGGAGAGTTGTATAGAGCCACAGCCTACTGTTGCTGGAGGGTTGTATAGAGCCACAGCCTTCTGCTGCTGGAGGGTTGTATAGAGCCAAAGCCTACTACTGCTGGAGGGTTGTATAGAGCCACAGCCTACTGCTGCTGCAGGGTTGTATAGAGCCACAGCCTACTGCTGCTGCAGGGTTGTATAAAGCCACAGCCTACTGTTGCTGGAGGGTTGTATAGAGCCACAGCCTACTGTTGCTGGAGGGTTGTATAGAGCCACAGCCTACTGTTGCTGGAGGGTTGTATAGAGCCACAGCCTTCTGCTGCTGGAGGGTTGTATAGAGCCAAAGCCTACTACTGCTGGAGGGTTGTATAGAGCCACAGCCTACTGCTGCTGCAGGGTTGTATAGAGCCACAGCCTACTGTTGCTGGAGGGTTGTATATAGCCACAGCCTTCTGCTGCTGGAGGGTTGTATAGAGCCAATCCCTTCTGCTGCTGGAGGGTTGTATAGAGCCACAGCCTACTACTGCTGGAGGGTTGTATAGAGCCACAGCCTACTGCTGCTGCAGAGTTGTACAGAGCCACAGCCTACTGTCGCTAGAGGGTTGTATAGAGCCACAGCCTTCTGCTGCTGGAGGGTTGTATATAGGCACAGCCTTCTGCTGCTGGAGGGTTGTATATAGGCACAGCCTACTGCTGCTGGAGGGTTGTATAGAGCCAAAGCCTACTGCTGCTGGAGGGTTGTATAGAGCCACAGCCTACTGCTGCTGGAGGGTTGTATAGAGCCACAGCCTACTGCTGCTGGAGGGTTGTATAGAGCCACAGCCTACTGCTGCTGGAGGGTTGTTATAGAGCCACAACCTACTGCTGGTGGAGGGTTGTATAGAGCCACAGCCTACTGCTGCTGGGGGGTTGTATAGAGCCACAGCCTACTGCTGATGGAGGGTTGTATAAAGCCACAGCCTACTGCTACTGCAGGGTTGTATAGAGCCACAGCCTACAGTTGCTGGAGGGTTGTATAGAGCCACAGCCTACTGTTGCTGGAGGGTTGTATAGAGCCACAGCCTACTACTGCCGGAGGGTTGTATAGAGCCACAGTCTACTACTGCTGGACGGTTGTATACAGCCACAGTCTACTACTGCTGGAGGGTTGTATAGAGCCACAGTCTACTACTGCTGGAGAGTTGTATAGAGCCACAGCCTACTGTTGCTGGAGGGTTGTGTAGAGCCACAGTCTACTGCTGCTGGAGGGTTGTATAGAGCCACAGTCTACTACTCCTGGAGGGTTGTATAGAGCCACAGCCTACTGTTGTTGGAGGGTTGGATAGAGCCACAGCCTACTGCTGCTGGAGGGTTGTATAGAGCCACAGCCTACTACTGCTGGAGGGTTGTATAGAGCCACAGCCTACTGCTGCTGGAGGGTTGTATAGAGAAACGGCCTACTGCTGCTGGAGGGTTGTATAGAGCCACAGCCTACTGCTGCTGCAGGGTTGTATAGAGCCACAGCCTACAGTTGCGGGAGGGTTGAATAGAGCCACAGACTACTACTGCCGGAGGGTTGTATAGAGCCACAGTCTACTACTGCTGGAGGGTTGTATAGAGCCACAGCCTACTGTTGCTGGAGGGTTGTATAGAGCCACAGCCTACTACTGCTGGAGGGTTGTATAGAGCCACAGTCTACTACTGCTGGAGGGTTGTATAGAGCCACAGCCAACTGTTGCTGGAGGGTTGCGTAGAGCCACAGTCTACTGTTGCTGGAGGGTTGTATAGAGCCACAGCCTACTGCTGCTGGAGGGTTGTATAGAGCCACAGCCTACTGCTGCTGGAGGGTTGTTATAGAGCCACAACCTACTGCTGCTGGAGGGTTGTATAGAGCCACAGCCTACTGCTGCTGGGGGGTTGTATAGAGCCACAGCCTACTGCTGCTGGAGGGTTGTATAAAGCCACAGCCTACTGCTACTGCAGGGTTGTATAGAGCCACAGCCTACAGTTGCTGGAGGGTTGTATAGAGCCACAGCCTACTGTTGCTGGAGGGTTGTATAGAGCCACAGCCTACTACTGCCGGAGGGTTGTATAGAGCCACAGCCTACAGTTGCTGGAGGGTTGTATAGAGCCACAGCCTACTGTTGCTGGAGGGTTGTATAGAGCCACAGCCTACTACTGCCGGAGGGTTGTATAGAGCCACAATCTACTACTGCTGGAGGGTTGTATACAGCCACAGTCTACTACTGCTGGAGGGTTGTATAGAGCCACAGTCTACTACTGCTGGAGAGTTGTATAGAGCCACAGCCTACTGTTGCTGGAGGGTTGTGTAGAGCCACAGTCTACTGCTGCTGGAGGGTTGTATAGAGCCACAGTCTACTACTCCTGGAGGGTTGTATAGACCCACAGCCTACTGTTGCTGGAGGGTTGGATAGAGCCACAGGCTACTGCTGCTGGAGGGTTGTATAGAGCCACAGCCTACTGCTGCTGGAGGGTTGTATATAGCCACAGCCTTCTGCTGCTGGAGGGTTGTATAGAGCCAATCCCTTCTGCTGCTGGAGGGTTGTATAGAGCCACAGCCTACTGTTGCTGGAGGGTTGTATAGAGCCACAGCCTACTGTTGCTGGAGAGTTGTATAGAGCCACAGCCTACTGTTGCTGGAGGGTTGTATAGAGCCACAGCCTTCTGCTGCTGGAGGGTTGTATAGAGCCAAAGCCTACTACTGCTGGAGGGTTGTATAGAGCCACAGCCTACTGCTGCTGCAGGGTTGTATAGAGCCACAGCCTACTGCTGCTGCAGGGTTGTATAAAGCCACAGCCTACTGTTGCTGGAGGGTTGTATAGAGCCACAGCCTACTGTTGCTGGAGGGTTGTATAGAGCCACAGCCTACTGTTGCTGGAGGGTTGTATAGAGCCACAGCCTTCTGCTGCTGGAGGGTTGTATAGAGCCAAAGCCTACTACTGCTGGAGGGTTGTATAGAGCCACAGCCTACTGCTGCTGCAGGGTTGTATAGAGCCACAGCCTACTGTTGCTGGAGGGTTGTATATAGCCACAGCCTTCTGCTGCTGGAGGGTTGTATAGAGCCAATCCCTTCTGCTGCTGGAGGGTTGTATAGAGCCACAGCCTACTACTGCTGGAGGGTTGTATAGAGCCACAGCCTACTGCTGCTGCAGAGTTGAAATGAGCCACAGCCTACTGTCGCTAGAGGGTTGTATAGAGCCACAGCCTTCTGCTGCTGGAGGGTTGTATATAGGCACAGCCTTCTGCTGCTGGAGGGTTGTATAGAGCCAATCCCTTCTGCTGCTGGAGGGTTGTAGAGAGCCACAGCCTACTACTGCTGGAGGGTTGTATAGAGCCACAGCCTACTGCTGCTGCAGGGTTGTATAGAGCCACAGCCTACTGTTGCTGGAGGGTTGTATAGAGCCACAGCCTTCTGCTGCTGGAGGGTTGTATAGAGCCACAGCCTACTACTGCTTGAGGGTTGTATAGAGCCACAGCCTACTGATGCTGGAGGGTTGTATAGAGCCACAGCCTACTGTTGCTGGAGGGTTGTATAGAGCCACAGTCTACTACTGCTGCAGGGTTGTATAGAGCCACAGCTTACTGTTGCTGGAGGGTTGTATAGAGCCACAGCCTACTGTTGCTGGAGGGTTGTATAGAGCCACAGCCTACTGTTGCTGGAGGGTTGTATAGAGCCACAGCCTACTACTGCCGGAGGGTTGTATAGAGCCACAGCCTACAGTTGCTGGAGGGTTGTATAGAGCCACAGCCTACTGTTGCTGGAGGGTTGTATAGAGCCACAGCCTACTACTGCCGGAGGGTTGTATAGAGCCACAATCTACTACTGCTGGAGGGTTGTATACAGCCACAGTCTACTACTGCTGGAGGGTTGTATAGAGCCACAGTCTACTACTGCTGGAGAGTTGTATAGAGCCACAGCCTACTGTTGCTGGAGGGTTGTGTAGAGCCACAGTCTACTGCTGCTGGAGGGTTGTATAGAGCCACAGTCTACTACTCCTGGAGGGTTGTATAGACCCACAGCCTACTGTTGCTGGAGGGTTGGATAGAGCCACAGGCTACTGCTGCTGGAGGGTTGTATAGAGCCACAGCCTACTGCTGCTGGAGGGTTGTATATAGCCACAGCCTTCTGCTGCTGGAGGGTTGTATAGAGCCAATCCCTTCTGCTGCTGGAGGGTTGTATAGAGCCACAGCCTACTGTTGCTGGAGGGTTGTATAGAGCCACAGCCTACTGTTGCTGGAGAGTTGTATAGAGCCACAGCCTACTGTTGCTGGAGGGTTGTATAGAGCCACAGCCTTCTGCTGCTGGAGGGTTGTATAGAGCCAAAGCCTACTACTGCTGGAGGGTTGTATAGAGCCACAGCCTACTGCTGCTGCAGGGTTGTATAGAGCCACAGCCTACTGCTGCTGCAGGGTTGTATAAAGCCACAGCCTACTGTTGCTGGAGGGTTGTATAGAGCCACAGCCTACTGTTGCTGGAGGGTTGTATAGAGCCACAGCCTACTGTTGCTGGAGGGTTGTATAGAGCCACAGCCTTCTGCTGCTGGAGGGTTGTATAGAGCCAAAGCCTACTACTGCTGGAGGGTTTTATAGAGCCACAGCCTACTGCTGCTGCAGGGTTGTATAGAGCCACAGCCTACTGTTGCTGGAGGGTTGTATATAGCCACAGCCTTCTGCTGCTGGAGGGTTGTATAGAGCCAATCCCTTCTGCTGCTGGAGGGTTGTATAGAGCCACAGCCTACTACTGCTGGAGGGTTGTATAGAGCCACAGCCTACTGCTGCTCCAGAGTTGTACAGAGCCACAGCCTACTGTCACTAGAGGGTTGTATAGAGCCACAGCCTTCTGCTGCTGGAGGGTTGTATATAGGCACAGCCTTCTGCTGCTGGAGGGTTGTATAGAGCCAATCCCTTCTGCTGCTGGAGGGTTGTAGAGAGCCACAGCCTACTACTGCTGGAGGGTTGTATAGAGCCACAGCCTACTGCTGCTGCAGGGTTGTATAGAGCCACAGCCTACTGTTGCTGGAGGGTTGTATAGAGCCACAGCCTTCTGCTGCTGGAGGGTTGTATAGAGCCACAGCCTACTACTGCTTGAGGGTTGTATAGAGCCACAGCCTACTGATGCTGGAGGGTTGTATAGAGCCACAGCCTACTGTTGCTGGAGGGTTGTATAGAGCCACAGTCTACTACTGCTGCAGGGTTGTATAGAGCCACAGCTTACTGTTGCTGGAGGGTTGTATAGAGCCACAGCCTACTGTTGCTGGAGGGTTGTAGAGAGCCACAGCCTACTGCTGCTGGAGGGTTGTATAGAGCCACAGCCTACTGCTGCTGGAGGGCTGTATAGAGCCACAGCCTACTGTTGCTGGAGGGTTGTATAAAGCCACAGCCTACTGCTGCTGGAGGGTTGCATAGAGCCACAGCCTACTGTTGCTGGAGGGTTGCATAGAGCCAGAGCCTACTGTTGCTGGAGGGTTGTATAGAGCCACAGCCTACTGCTGCTGGAGGGTTGTATAGAGCCACAGCCTACTGCTGCTGGAGGGTTGTATAGAGCCACAGCCTACTGTTGCTGGAGGGTTGTATAGAGCCACAGCCTACTGCTGCTGGAGGGTTGTATAGAGCCACAGCCTACTGCTGCTGGAGGGTTGTATAGAGCCAAAGCCTACTGCTGCTGGAGGGTTGTATAGAGCCACAGCCTACTGCTGCTGGAGGGTTGTATAGAGCCACAGCCTACTGCTGCTGGAGGGTTGTATAGAGCCACAGCCTACTGCTGCTGGAGGGTTGTTATAGAGCCACAACCTACTGCTGGTGGAGGGTTGTATAGAGCCACAGCCTACTGCTGCTGGGGGGTTGTATAGAGCCACAGCCTACTGCTGATGGAGGGTTGTATAAAGCCACAGCCTACTGCTACTGCAGGGTTGTATAGAGCCACAGCCTACAGTTGCTGGAGGGTTGTATAGAGCCACAGCCTACTGTTGCTGGAGGGTTGTATAGAGCCACAGCCTACTACTGCCGGAGGGTTGTATAGAGCCACAGTCTACTACTGCTGGAGGGTTGTATACAGCCACAGTCTACTACTGCTGGAGGGTTGCATAGAGCCACAGTCTACTACTGCTGGAGAGTTGTATAGAGCCACAGCCTACTGTTGCTGGAGGGTTGTGTAGAGCCACAGTCTACTGCTGCTGGAGGGTTGTATAGAGCCACAGTCTACTACTCCTGGAGGGTTGTATAGAGCCACAGCCTACTGTTGCTGGAGGGTTGGATAGAGCCACAGCCTACTGCTGCTGGAGGGTTGTATAGAGCCACAGCCTACTACTGCTGGAGGGTTGTATAGAGCCACAGCCTACTGCTGCTGGAGGGTTGTATAGAGCCACGGCCTACTGCTGCTGGAGGGTTGTATAGATCCACAGCCTACTGCTGCTGCAGGGTTGTATAGAGCCACAGCCTACAGTTGCGGGAGGGTTGAATAGAGCCACAGACTACTACTGCCGGAGGGTTGTATAGAGCCACAGTCTACTACTGCTGGAAGGTTGTATAGAGCCACAGTCTACTACTGCTGGAGGGTTGTATAGAGCCACAGCCTACTGTTGCTGGAGGGTTGTATAGAGCCACAGCCTACTACTGCTGGAGGGTTGTATAGAGCCACAGTCTACTACTGCTGGAGGGTTGTATAGAGCCACAGCCAACTGTTGCTGGAGGGTTGCGTAGAGCCACAGTCTACTGTTGCTGGAGGGTTGTATAGAGCCACAGCCTACTGCTGCTGGAGGGTTGTATAGAGCCACAGCCTACTGCTGCTGGAGGGTTGTTATAGAGCCACAACCTACTGCTGCTGGAGGGTTGTATAGAGCCACAGCCTACTGCTGCTGGGGGGTTGTATAGAGCCACAGCCTACTGCTGCTGGAGGGTTGTATAAAGCCACAGCCTACTGCTACTGCAGGGTTGTATAGAGCCACAGCCTACAGTTGCTGGAGGGTTGTATAGAGCCACAGACTACTACTGCCGGAGGGTTGTATTGAGCCACAGCCTACAGTTGCTGGAGGGTTGTATAGAGCCACAGCCTACTGTTGCTGGAGGGTTGTATAGAGCCACAGCCTACTACTGCCGGAGGGTTGTATAGAGCCACAATCTACTACTGCTGGAGGGTTGTATACAGCCACAGTCTACTACTGCTGGAGGGTTGTATTGAGCCACAGTCTACTACTGCTGGAGAGTTGTATAGAGCCACAGCCTACTGTTGCTGGAGGGTTGTGTAGAGCCACAGTCTACTGCTGCTGGAGGGTTGTATAGAGCCACAGTCTACTACTCCTGGTGGGTTGTATAGACCCACAGCCTACTGTTGCTGGAGGGTTGGATAGAGCCACAGGCTACTGCTGCTGGAGGGTTGTATAGAGCCACAGCCTACTGCTGCTGGAGGGTTGTATAGAGCCACAGCCTACTGCTGCTGGAGGGTTGTATAGAGCCACGGCCTACTGCTGCTGGAGGGTTGTATAGAGCCACAGCCTACTGCTGCTGCAGGGTTGTATAGAGCCACAGCCTACAGTTGCTGGAGGGTTGAATAGAGCCACAGACTACTACTGCCGGAGGGTTGTATAGAGCCACAGTCTACTACTGCTGGAAGGTTGTATAGAGCCACAGTCTACTACTACTGGAGGGTTGTATAGAGCCACAGCCTACTGTTGCTGGAGGGTTGTATAGAGCCACAGCCTACTACTGCTGGAGGGATGTATAGAGCCACAGTCTACTACTGCTGAAGGGTTGTATAGAGCCACAGCCAACTGTTGCTGGAGGGTTGCGTAGAGCCACAGTCTACTGTTGCAAAAATGTTGTATAGAGCCACAGCCTACTGCTGCTGGAGGGTTGTATAGAGCCACAGCCTACTGATGCTGGAGGGTTGTATAGAGCCACAGCCTACTGCTGCTGGAGGGTTGTTATAGAGCCACAACCTACTGCTGCTGGAGGGTTGTATAGAGCCACAGCCTACTGCTGCTGGGGGGTTGTATAGAGCCACAGCTTACTGCTGCTGGAGGGTTGTATAAAGCCACAGCCTACTGCTACTGCAGGGTTGTATAGAGCCACAGCCTACAGTTGCTGGAGGGTTGTATAGAGCCACAGCCTACTGTTGCTGGAGGGGTGTATAGAGCTACAGCCTACTACTGTCGGAGGGTTGTATAGAGCCACAGTCTACTACTGCTGGAGGGTTGTATACAGCCACAGTCTACTACTGCTGGAGGGTTGTATAGAGCCACAGCCTACTACTGCCGGAGGGTTGTATAGAGCCACAGTCTACTACTGCTGGAGGGTTGTATACAGCCACAGTCTACTACTGCTGGAGGGTTGTATAGAGCCACAGTCTACTACTGCTGGAGAGTTGTATAGAGCCACAGCCTACTGTTGCTGGAGGGTTGTGTAGAGCCACAGTCTACTGCTGCTGGAGGGTTGTATAGAGCCACAGTCTACTACTCCTGGAGGGTTGTATAGAGCCACAGCCTACTGTTGCTGGAGGGTTGGATAGAGCCACAGCCTACTGCTGCTGGAGGGTTGTATAGAGCCACAGCCTACTGCTGCTGGAGGGTTGTATAGAGCCACAGCCTACTGCTGCTGGAGGGTTGTATAGAGCCACGGCCTACTGCTGCTGGAGGGTTGTATAGAGCCACAGCCTACTGCTGCTGCAGGGTTGTATAGAGCCACAGCCTACAGTTGCGGGAGGGTTGAATAGAGCCACAGACTAC
This sequence comes from Procambarus clarkii, assembly GCF_040958095.1. Lineage (NCBI taxonomy): Eukaryota > Metazoa > Arthropoda > Malacostraca > Decapoda > Cambaridae > Procambarus > Procambarus clarkii. Next base: position 28,597,258 of record NC_091175.1, read on the forward strand.
TACTGCCGGAGGGTTGTATAGAGCCACAGTCTACTACTGCTGGAAGGTTGTATAGAGCCACAGTCTACTACTGCTGGAGGGTTGTATAGAGCCACAGCCTACTGTTGCTGGAGGGTTGTATAGAGCCACAGCCAACTGTTGCTGGAGGGTTGCGTAGAGCCACAGTCTACTGTTGCTGGAGGGTTGTATAGAGCCACAGCCTACTGCTGCTGGAGGGTTGTATAGAGCCACAGCCTACTGCTGCTGGAGGGTTGTTATAGAGCCACAACCTACTGCTGCTGGAGGGTTGTATAGAGCCACAGCCTACTGCTGCTGGGGGGTTGTATAGAGCCACAGCCTACTGCTGCTGGAGGGTTGTATAAAGCCACAGCCTACTGCTACTGCAGGGTTGTATAGAGCCACAGCCTACAGTTGCTGGAGGGTTGTATAGAGCCACAGCCTACTGTTGCTGGAGGGTTGTATAGAGCCACAGCCTACTACTGCCGGAGGGTTGTATAGAGCCACAGCCTACTACTGCCGGAGGGTTGTATAGAGCCACAGCCTACAGTTGCTGGAGGGTTGTATAGAGCCACAGCCTACTGTTGCTGGAGGGTTGTATAGAGCCACAGCCTACTACTGCCGAGGGTTGTATAGAGCCACAGTCTACTACTGCTGGAGGGTTGTATACAGCCACAGTCTACTACTGCTGGAGGGTTGTATAGAGCCACAGTCTACTACTGCTGGAGAGTTGTATAGAGCCACAGCCTACTGTTGCTGGAGGGTTGTGTAGAGCCACAGTCTACTGCTGCTGGAGGGTTGTATAGAGCCACAGTCTACTACTCCTGGAGGGTTGTATAGACCCACAGCCTACTGTTGCTGGAGGGTTGGATAGAGCCACAGGCTACTGCTGCTGGAGGGTTGTATAGAGCCACAGCCTACTGCTGCTGGAGGGTTGTATAGAGCCACAGCCTACTGCTGCTGGAGGGTTGTATAGAGCCACGGCCTACTGCTGCTGGAGGGTTGTATAGAGCCACAGCCTACTGCTGCTGCAGGGTTGTATAGAGCCACAGCCTACAGTTGCTGGAGGGTTGAATAGAGCCACAGACTACTACTGCCGGAGGGTTGTATAGAGCCACAGTCTACTACTGCTGGAAGGTTGTATAGAGCCACAGTCTACTACTACTGGAGGGTTGTATAGAGCCACAGCCTACTGTTGCTGGAGGGTTGTATAGAGCCACAGCCTACTACTGCTGGAGGGTTGTATAGAGCCACAGTCTACTACTGCTGGAGGGTTGTATAGAGCCACAGCCAACTGTTGCTGGAGGGTTGCGTAGAGCCACAGTCTACTGTTGCTAAAGGGTTGTATAGAGCCACAGCCTACTGCTGCTGGAGGGTTGTATAGAGCCACAGCCTACTGCTGCTGGAGGGTTGTATAGAGCCACAGCCTACTGCTGCTGGAGGGTTGTTATAGAGCCACAACCTACTGCTGCTGGAGGGTTGTATAGAGCCACAGCCTACTGCTGCTGGGGGGTTGTATAGAGCCACAGCCTACTGCTGCTGGAGGGTTGTATAAAGCCACAGCCTACTGCTACTGCAGGGTTGTATAGAGCCACAGCCTACAGTTGCTGGAGTGTTGTATAGAGCCACAGCCTACTGTTGCTGGAGGGTTGTATAGAGCCACAGCCTACTACTGCCGGATGGTTGTATAGAGCCACAGCCTACTGTTGCTGGAGGGTTGTATAGAGCCACAGCCTACTACTGCCGGAGGGTTGTATAGAGCCACAGTCTACTACTGCTGGAGGGTTGTATACAGCCACAGTCTACTACTGCTAGAGGGTTGTATAGAGCCACAGTCTACTACTGCTGGAGAGTTGTATAGAGCCACAGCCAACTGTTGCTGGAGGGTTGTGTAGAGCCACAGTCTACTGCTGCTGGAGGGTTGTATAGAGCCACAGTCTACTACTGCTGGAGGGTTGTATAGAGCCACAGCCTACTGTTGCTGGAGGGTTGGATAGAGCCACAGCCTACTGCTGGTGGAGGGTTGTATAGAGCCACAGCCTACTGCTGCTGGAGGGTTGTATAGAGCCACAGCCTACTGCTGCTGGAGGGTTGTATAGAGCCACGGCCTACTGCTGCTGGAGGGTTGTATAGAGCCACAGCCTACTGCTGCTGCAGGGTTGTATAGAGCCACAGCCTACAGTTGCTGGAGGGTTGAATAGAGCCACAGACTACTACTGCCGGAGGGTTGTATAGAGCCACAGTCTACTACTGCTGGAAGGTTGTATAGAGCCACAGTCTACTACTGCTGGAGGGTTGTATAGAGCCACAGCCTACTGTTGCTGGAGGGTTGTATAGAGCCACAGCCTACTACTGCTGGAGGGATGTATAGAGCCACAGCCTACTGCTAATGGAGGGTTGTATAGAGCCACAGCCTACTACTGCTGGAGGGTTGTATAGTGCCACAGCCTTCTGCTGCTGGAGGGTTGTATAGAGCCACAGCCTACAACTGCTGGAGGGTTGTATAGATCCACAGCCTACTACTGCTGGAGGGTTGTATAGAGCCAAAGTCTACTACTGCTGGAGGGTTGTATAGAGCCACAGCCTACTGTTGTTGGAAGGTTGTATAGAGCCACAGCCTATTACTGCTGGAGGGTTGTATAGAGACACAGCCTACTGTTGCTGGAGGGTTGTATAGAGCCACAGTCTACTACTGCTGCAGGGTTGTTTAGAGCCACAGCCTACTACTGCTGGAGGGTTGTATAGAGCCACAGCCTACTACTGCCGGAGGGTTGTATAGAGCCACAGTTTACTACTGCTGGAGGGTTGTATAGAGCCACAGCCTACTGCTGCTGCAGGGTTGTATAGAGCCACAGCCTACAGTTGCTGGAGGGTTGAATAGAGCCACAGACTACTACTGCCGGAGGGTTGTATAGAGCCACAGTCTACTGCTGCTGCAGGGTTGTATAGAGCCACAGCCTACAGTTGCTGGAGGGTTGAATAGAGCCACAGACTACTACTGCCGGAGGGTTGTATAGAGCCACAGTCTACTACTGCTGGAAGGTTGTATAGAGCCACAGTCTACTACTGCTGGAGGGTTGTATAGAGCCACAGCCTACTGTTGCTGGAGGGTTGTATAGAGCCACAGCCTACTACTACTGGAGGGTTGTATAGAGCCACAGTCTACTACTGCTGGAGGGTTGTATAGAGCCACAGCCTACTGTTGCTGGAGGGTTGTATAGAGCCACAGCCTACTGCTAATGGAGGGTTGTATAGAGCCACAGCCTACAACTGCTGGAGGGTTGTATAGAGTCACAGCCTACTGTTGCTGGAGGGTTGTGTAGAACCACAGCCTACTGCTGCTGGAGGGTTGTATAGAGACACAGCCTACTGTTGGTGGAAGGTTGTATAGAGCCACAGCCTACTACTGCTGGAGGGTTGTATAGAGCCACAGCCTTCTACTGCTGGAGGGTTGTATAGAGACACAGCCTACTACTGCTGGAGGGTTGTATAGAGCCAAAGTCTACTACTGCTGGAGGGTTGTATAGAGCCACAGCCTACTGTTGTTGGAAGGTTGTATAGAGCCACAGCCTACTACTGCTGGAGGGTTGTATAGAGACACAGCCTACTGTTGCTGGAGGGTTGTATAGAGCCACAGTCTACTACTGCTGCAGGGTTGTTTAGAGCCACAGCCTACTACTGCTGGAGGGTTGTATAGAGCCACAGCCTACTACTGCTGGAGGGTTGTATAGAGACACAGCCTACTGTTGCTGGAGGGATGTATAGAGCCAAAGTCTACTACTGCTGGAGGGTTGTATAGAGCCAAAGTCTACTACTGCTGGAGGGTTGTATAGAGCAGCAGCCTACTACTGCTGGAGGGTTGTATAGAGCCAAAGTCTACTACTGCTGGAGGGTTGTATAGAGCCACAGCCTACTACTGCTGGATGGTTGTATAGAGCCAAATTCTAATACTGCTGGAGGGTTGTATAAAGCCACTGCCTACTACTGCTGGATGGTTGTAAAGAGCAACAGCCAACTACTGCTGGAGGGTTGTATAGAGCCTCAGCCTACTGCTGCTGCAGGGTTGTATAGAGCCACAGCATACTACTGCTGGAGGGTTGTATAGAGCCACAGCCTACTGCTGCAGGAGGGTTGTATAGAGCCACAGTCTACTACTGCTGCAGGTTTGTATAGAGCCACAGCCTACTACTGCTGGAGGGTTGTATAGAGCCACAGTCTACTGCTGCTGGAGGTTTGTATTGAGCCACAGCCTACTGTTGCTGGAGGGTTGTATAGAGCCACAGTCTACTGCCGCTGGAGGGTTGTATAGAGCCACAGCCTACTACTGCTGGAGGGTTGTATAGAGCCACAGCCTGCTGCTGTTGGAGGGTTGTATAGAGCTACAGTCTACTGCTGCTGGAGGGTTGTATAGAGTCACAGCCTACTACTGCTGGAGGGTTGTATAGAGCGACAGCCTGCTGCTGCTGGAGGGTTGTATAGAGCCACAGCCTACTACTGCTGAAGAGTTGAATAGAGCCACAGCCTACTACTGCTGCAGGGTTGTATAGAGCCACAGCCTACTACTGCTGGAGGGTTGTATAGAGCCAAAGTCTACTACTGCTGGAGGGTTGTATAGAGCCAAAGTCTACTACTGTTGGAGGGTTGTATAGAGCCACAGCCTACTGCTGCTGGAGGGTTGTATAGAGCCACAGCCTACTACTGCTGGAGGGTTGTATAGAGCCACAGTCTACTACTGCTGCAGGGTTGTATAGAGCCACAGCCTACTGCTGCTGGAGGGTTGTATAGAGCTACAGCCTACTACTGCAGGAGGGTTGTATAGAGCCACAGTCTACTACTGCTGCAGGGTTGTATAGAGCCAAAGCCTACTACTGCTGGAGGGTTGTATAGAGCCACAGTCTACTACTGCTGCAGGGTTGTATAGAGCCACAGCCTACTACTACTGGAGGGTTGTATAGAGCCACAGTCTACTACTACTGCTGCAGGGTTTGTATAGACCCTCAGTCCACTACTGCTGCAGGGATGTATAGAGCCACAGCCTACTACTGCTGGAGGGTTGTATAGAGCCACAGTCTACTACTGCTGCATGGTTGTATAGAGCCACAGCCTACTACTGCTGGAGGGTTGCATAGAGCCACAGTCTACTACTGCTGCAGGGTTGTATAGAGCCACAGTCTACTACTGCTGCAGGGTTGTATAGAGCCACAGTCTACTACTGCTGCAGGGTTGTATAGAGCCACAGCCTACTGCTGCTGGAGGGTTGTATAGAGCCACAGCCTACTGTTCCTGGAGGGTTGTATAGAGCCACAGCCTACTGCTGCTGGAGGGTTGTATAGAGCCACAGCCTACTACTGCTGGGGGGTTGTATAGAGCCACAGCCTACTGCTGCTGGAGGGTTGTATAGAGCCACAGCCTACTACTGCTGGAGGGTTGTATAGAGCCACAGACTACTGTTGCTGGAGGGTTGTGTAGAGCCACAGCCTACTGCTGCTGGAGGGTTGTATAGAGACACAGCCTACTGTTGCTGGAATGTTGTAAAGAGCCACAGCCTACTACTGCTGGAGAGTTGTATAGAGCCACAGCCTTCTACTGCTGGAGGGTTGTATAGATCCACAGCCTACAACTGCTGGAGGGTTGTATAGAGCCAAAGTCTACTACTGCTGGAGGGTTGTATAGAGCCACAGCCTACTGTTGCTGGAAGGTTGTATAGAGCCACAGCCTACTACTGCTGGAGGGTTGTATAGAGACACAGCCTACTGTTGCTGGAGGGTTGTATAGAGCCACAGTCTACTACTGCTGCAGGGTTGTATAGAGCCAAAGCCTACTACTGCTGGAGGGGTGTATAGAGCCACAGCCAACTACTGCTGGAGGGTTCTATAGAGACACAGCCTACTGTTGCTGGAGGGTTGCATAGAGCCAAAGTCTCCTACTGCTGGAGGGTTGTATAGAGCCAAAGTCTACTACTGCTGGAGGGTTGTATAGAGCCACAGCCTACTACTGCTGGAGGGTTGTATAGAGCCAAAGTCTACTACTGCTGGAGGGTTGTATAGAGCCACAGCCTACTACTGCTGGAGGGTTGTATAGAGCCAACGTCTACTACTGCTGGAGGGTTGTATAGAGCCACTGCCTACTACTGCTGGAGGGTTGTAAAGAGCAACAGCCTACTACTGCTGGAGGGTTGTATAGAGCCACAGCCTACTGCTGCTGCAGGGTTGTATAGAGCCACAGCATACTACTGCTGGAGGGTTGTATAGAGCCACAGCCTACTGCTGCAGGAGGGTTGTATAGAGCCACAGTCTACTACTGCTGCAGGTTTGTATAGAGCCACAGCCTACTACTGCTGGAGGGTTGTATAGAGCCACAGTCTACTGCAGCTGGAGGTTTGTATTGAGCCACAGCCTACTACTGCTGGAGGGTTGTATAGAGCCACAGCCTGCTGCTGCTGGAGGGTTGTATAGAGCCACAGTCTACTGCTGCTGGAGGGTTGTATAGAGTCACAGCCTACTACTGCGGGAAAGTTGTATAGAGCAACAGCCTGCTGCTGCTGGAGGGTTGTATAGAGCCACAGCCTACTGCTGCTGGAGGGTTGTATTGAGCCACAGCCTACAGTTGCTGGAGGGTTGTATAGAGCCACAGCCTACTGTTGCTGGAGGGTTGTATAGAGCCACAGCCTACTACTGCCGATGGTTGTATAGAGCCACAGTCTACTACTGCTGGAGGGTTGTATACAGCCACAGTCTACTACTGCTGGAGGGTTGTATAGAGCCACAGTCTACTACTGCTGGAGAGTTGTATAGAGCCACAGCCTACTGTTGCTGGAGGGTTGTGTAGAGCCACAGTCTACTGCTGCTGGAGGGTTGTATAGAGCCACAGTCTACTACTCCTGGAGGGTTGTATAGACCCACAGCCTACTGTTGCTGGAGGGTTGGATAGAGCCACAGGCTACTGCTGCTGGAGGGTTGTATAGAGCCACAGCCTACTGCTGCTGGAGGGTTGTATAGAGCCACAGCCTACTGCTGCTGGAGGGTTGTATAGAACCACGGCCTACTGCTGCTGGAGGGTTGTATAGAGCCACAGCCTACTGCTGCTGCAGGGTTGTATAGAGCCACAGCCTACAGTTTCTGGAGGGTTGAATAGAGCCACAGACTACTACTGCCGGAGGGTTGTATAGAGCCACAGTCTACTACTGCTGGAAGGTTGTATAGAGCCACAGTCTACTACTACTGGAGGGTTGTATAGAGCCACAGCCTACTGTTGCTGGAGGGTTGTATAGAGCCACAGCCTACTACTGCTGGAGGGTTGTATAGAGCCACAGTCTACTACTGCTGGAGGGTTGTATAGAGCCACAGCCAACTGTTGCTGGAGGGTTGCGTAGAGCCACAGTCTACTGTTGCTAAAGGGTTGTATAGAGCCACAGCCTACTGCTGCTGGAGGGTTGTATAGAGCCACAGCCTACTGCTGCTGGAGGGTTGTATAGAGCCACAGCCTACTGCTGCTGGAGGGTTGTAATAGAGCCACAACCTACTGCTGCTGGAGGGTTGTATAGAGCCACAGCCTACTGCTGCTGGGGGGTTGTATAGAGCCACAGCCTACTGCTGCTGGAGGGTTGTATAAAGCCACAGCCTACTGCTACTGCAGGGTTGTATAGAGCCACAGCCTACAGTTGCTGGAGGGTTGTATAGAGCCACAGCCTACTGTTGCTGGAGGGTTGTATAGAGCCACAGCCTACTACTGCCGGAGGGTTGTATAGAGCCACAGCCTACTGTTGCTGGAGGGTTGTATAGAGCCACAGCCTACTACTGCCGGAGGGTTGTATAGAGCCACAGTCTACTACTGCTGGAGGGTTGTATACAGCCACAGTCTACTACTGCTAGAGGGTTGTATAGAGCCACAGTCTACTACTGCTGGAGAGTTGTATAGAGCCACAGCCTACTGTTGCTGGAGGGTTGTGTAGAGCCACAGTCTACTGCTGCTGGAGGGTTGTATAGAGCCACAGTCTACTACTGCTGGAGGGTTGTATAGAGCCACAGCCTACTGTTGCTGGAGGGTTGGATAGAGCCACAGCCTACTGCTGCTGGAGGGTTGTATAGAGCCACAGCCTACTGCTGCTGGAGGGTTGTATAGAGCCACAGCCTACTGCTGCTGGAGGGTTGTATAGAGCCACGGCCTACTGCTGCTGGAGGGTTGTATAGAGCCACAGCCTACTGCTGCTGCAGGGTTGTATAGAGCCACAGCCTACAGTTGCTGGAGGGTTGAATAGAGCCACAGACTACTACTGCCGGAGGGTTGTATAGAGCCACAGTCTACTACTGCTGGAAGGTTGTATAGAGCCACAGTCTACTACTGCTGGAGGGTTGTATAGAGCCACAGCCTACTGTTGCTGGAGGGTTGTATAGAGCCACAGCCTACTACTGCTGGAGGGATGTATAGAGCCACAGCCTACTGCTAATGGAGGGTTGTATAGAGCCACAGCCTACTACTGCTGGAGGGTTGTATAGTGCCACAGCCTTCTGCTGCTGGAGGGTTGTATAGAGCCACAGCCTACAACTGCTGGAGGGTTGTATAGATCCACAGCCTACTACTGCTGGAGGGTTGTATAGAGCCAAAGTCTACTACTGCTGGAGGGTTGTATAGAGCCACAGCCTACTGTTGTTGGAAGGTTGTATAGAGCCACAGCCTATTACTGCTGGAGGGTTGTATAGAGACACAGCCTACTGTTGCTGGAGGGTTGTATAGAGCCACAGTCTACTACTGCTGCAGGGTTGTTTAGAGCCACAGCCTACTACTGCTGGAGGGTTGTATAGAGCCACAGCCTACTACTGCCGGAGGGTTGTATAGAGCCACAGTTTACTACTGCTGGAGGGTTGTATAGAGCCACAGCCTACTGCTGCTGCAGGGTTGTATAGAGCCACAGCCTACAGTTGCTGGAGGGTTGAATAGAGCCACAGACTACTACTGCCGGAGGGTTGTATAGAGCCACAGTCTACTGCTGCTGCAGGGTTGTATAGAGCCACAGCCTACAGTTGCTGGAGGGTTGAATAGAGCCACAGACTACTACTGCCGGAGGGTTGTATAGAGCCACAGTCTACTACTGCTGGAAGGTTGTATAGAGCCACAGTCTACTACTGCTGGAGGGTTGTATAGAGCCACAGCCTACTGTTGCTGGAGGGTTGTATAGAGCCACAGCCTACTACTGCTGGAGGGTTGTATAGAGCCACAGTCTACTACTGCTGGAGGGTTGTATAGAGCCACAGCCTACTGTTGCTGGAGGGTTGTATAGAGCCACAGCCTACTGCTAATGGAGGGTTGTATAGAGCCACAGCCTACAACTGCTGGAGGGTTGTATAGAGTCACAGCCTACTGTTGCTGGAGGGTTGTGTAGAGCCACAGCCTACTGCTGCTGGAGGGTTGTATAGAGACACAGCCTACTGTTGGTGGAAGGTTGTATAGAGCCACAGCCTACTACTGCTGGAGGGTTGTATAGAGCCACAGCCTTCTACTGCTGGAGGGTTGTATAGAGACACAGCCTACTACTGCTGGAGGGTTGTATAGAGCCAAAGTCTACTACTGCTGGAGGGTTGTATAGAGCCACAGCCTACTGTTGTTGGAAGGTTGTATAGAGCCACAGCCTACTACTGCTGGAGGGTTGTATAGAGACACAGCCTACTGTTGCTGGAGGGTTGTATAGAGCCACAGTCTACTACTGCTGCAGGGTTGTTTAGAGCCACAGCCTACTACTGCAGGAGGGTTGTATAGAGCCACAGCCTACTACTGCTGGAGGGTTGTATAGAGACACAGCCTACTGTTGCTGGAGGGATGTATAGAGCCAAAGTCTACTACTGCTGGAGGGTTGTATAGAGCCAAAGTCTACTACTGCTGGAGGGTTGTATAGAGCAGCAGCCTACTACTGCTGGAGGGTTGTATAGAGCCAAAGTCTACTACTGCTGGAGGGTTGTATAGAGCCACAGCCTACTACTGCTGGATGGTTGTATAGAGCCAAATTCTACTACTGCTGGAGGGTTGTATAAAGCCACTGCCTACTACTGCTGGATGGTTGTAAAGAGCAAATGCCAACTACTGCTGGAGGGTTGTATAGAGCCTCAGCCTACTGCTGCTGCAGGGTTGTATAGAGCCACAGCATACTACTGCTGGAGGGTTGTATAGAGCCACAGCCTACTGCTGCAGGAGGGTTGTATAGAGCCACAGTCTACTACTGCTGCAGGTTTGTATAGAGCCACAGCCTACTACTGCTGGAGGGTTGTATAGAGCCACAGTCTACTGCTGCTGGAGGTTTGTATTGAGCCACAGCCTACTGTTGCTGGAGGGTTGTATAGAGCCACAGTCTACTGCCGCTGGAGGGTTGTATAGAGCCACAGCCTACTACTGCTGGAGGGTTGTATAGAGCCACAGCCTGCTGCTGTTGGAGGGTTGTATAGAGCCACAGTCTACTGCTGCTGGAGGGTTGTATAGAGTCACAGCCTACTACTGCTGGAGGGTTGTATAGAGCGACAGCCTGCTGCTGCTGGAGGGTTGTATAGAGCCACAGCCTACTACTGCTGGAGAGTTGAATAGAGCCACAGCCTACTACTGCTGCAGGGTTGTATAGAGCCACAGCCTACTACTGCTGGAGGGTTGTATAGAGCCAAAGTCTACTACTGCTGGAGGGTTGTATAGAGCCAAAGTCTTCTACTGTTGGAGGGTTGTATAGAGCCACAGCCTACTGCTGCTGGAGGGTTGTATAGAGCCACAGCCTACTACTGCTGGAGGGTTGTATAGAGCCACAGTCTACTACTGCTGCAGGGTTGTATAGAGCCACAGCCTACTGCTGCTGGAGGGTTGTATAGAGCTACAGCCTACTACTGCTGGAGGGTTGTATAGAGCCACAGTCTACTACTGCTGCAGGGTTGTATAGAGCCAAAGCCTACTACTGCTGGAGGGTTGTATAGAGCCACAGTCTACTACTGCTGCAGGGTTGTATAGAGCCACAGCCTACTACTACTGGAGGGTTGTATAGAGCCACAGTCTACTACTACTGCTGCAGGGTTTGTATAGACCCTCAGTCCACTACTGCTGCAGGGATGTATAGAGCCACAGCCTACTACTGCTGGAGGGTTGTATAGAGCCACAGTCTACTACTGCTGCATGGTTGTATAGAGCCACAGCCTACTACTGCTGGAGGGTTGTATAGAGCCACAGTCTACTACTGCTGCAGGGTTGTATAGAGCCACAGTCTACTACTGCTGCAGGGTTGTATAGAGCCACAGTCTACTACTGCTGCAGGGTTGTATAGAGCCACAGCCTACTGCTGCTGGAGGGTTGTATAGAGCCACAGCCTACTGTTCCTGGAGGGTTGTATAGAGCCACAGCCTACTGCTGCTGGAGGGTTGTATAGAGCCACAGCCTACTACTGCTGGGGGGTTGTATAGAGCCACAGCCTACTGCTGCTGGAGGGTTGTATAGAGCCACAGCCTACTACTGCTGGAGGGTTGTATAGAGCCACAGACTACTGTTGCTGGAGGGTTGTGTAGAGCCACAGCCTACTGCTGCTGGAGGGTTGTATAGAGACACAGCCTACTGTTGCTGGAATGTTGTAAAGAGCCACAGCCTACTACTGCTGGAGAGTTGTATAGAGCCACAGCCTTCTACTGCTGGAGGGTTGTATAGATCCACAGCCTACAACTGCTGGAGGGTTGTATAGAGCCAAAGTCTACTACTGCTGGAGGGTTGTATAGAGCCACAGCCTACTGTTGCTGGAAGGTTGTATAGAGCCACAGCCTACTACTGCTGGAGGGTTGTATAGAGACACAGCCTACTGTTGCTGGAGGGTTGTATAGAGCCACAGTCTACTACTGCTGCAGGGTTGTATAGAGCCACAGCCTACTACTGCTGGAGGGGTGTATAGAGCCACAGCCAACTACTGCTGGAGGGTTCTATAGAGACACAGCCTACTGTTGCTGGAGGGTTGCATAGAGCCAAAGTCTCCTACTGCTGGAGGGTTGTATAGAGCCAAAGTCTACTACTGCTGGAGGGTTGTATAGAGCCACAGCCTACTACTGCTGGAGGGTTGTATAGAGCCAAAGTCTACTACTGCTGGAGGGTTGTATAGAGCCACAGCCTTCTACTGCTGGAGGGTTGTATAGAGCCAACGTCTACTACTGCTGGAGGGTTGTATAGAGCCACTGCCTACTACTGCTGGAGGGTTGTAAAGAGCAACAGCCTACTACTGCTGGAGGGTTGTATAGAGCCACAGCCTACTGCTGCTGCAGGGTTGTATAGAGCCACAGCATACTACTGCTGGAGGGTTGTATAGAGCCACAGCCTACTGCTGCAGGAGGGTTGTATAGAGCCACAGTCTACTACTGCTGCAGGTTTGTATAGAGCCACAGCCTACTACTGCTGGAGGGTTGTATAGAGCCACAGTCTACTGCAGCTGGAGGTTTGTATTGAGCCACAGCCTGCTACTGCTGGAGGGTTGTATAGAGCCACAGCCTGCTGCTGCTGGAGGGTTGTATAGAGCCACAGTCTACTGCTGCTGGAGGGTTGTATAGAGTCACAGCCTACTACTGCGGGAAAGTTGTATAGAGCAACAGCCTGCTGCTGCTGGAGGGTTGTATAGAGCCACAGCCTACTGCTGCTGGAGGGTTGTATTGAGCCACAGCCTACTACTGCTGGAGGGTTGTATAGAGCCACAGCCTACTGCTGCTGGAGGGTTGTATAGAGCCACAGCCGTTGTATAGAGCCACAGCCTGCTGCTGCTGGAGGGTTGTATAGAGCCACAGTCTACTGCTGCTGGAGGGTTGTATAGAGTCACAGCCTACTACTGCGGGAAAGTTGTATAGAGCAACAGCCTGCTGCTGCTGGAGGGTTGTATAGAGCCACAGCCTACTGCTGCTGGAGGGTTGTATTGAGCCACAGCATACTACTGCTGGAGGGTTGTATAGAGCCACAGCCTACTGCTGCTGGAGGGTTGTATAGAGCCACAGCCTACTACTGCTGGAGGGTTGTATAGAGACACAGCCTACTGCTGCTGGAGGGTTGCATAGAGCCACAGCCTACTACTGCTGGAGGGTTGTATAGAGCCACAGCCTACTGCTGCTGGAGGGTTGTATAGAGCCACAGCCTACTACTGCTGGAGGGTTGTATAGAGCCACAGTCTACTACTGCTGCAGGGTTGTATAGAGCTACAGCCTACTACTGCTGGAGGGTTGTATAGAGCCACAGTCTACTACTGCTGCAGGGTTGTATAGACCCACAGCCTGCTACTGCTGGGGGGTTGTATAGAGCCACAGTCTACTACTGCTGCAGGGTTTGAATAGAGCCACAGCCAACTACTGCTGCAGGGTTGTATAGAGCCACAGTCTACTACTGCTGCAGGGTTGCATAGAGCCACAGCCTTTTACTGCTGGAGGGTTGTATAGAGCTACACTCTACTACTACTGCTGCAGGGTTGTATAGAGCCACAGCCTACTACTGCTGGAGGGTTGTATAGAGCCACAGTCTACTACTGCTGCAGGGTTTTATAGAGCCACAGTCTAATACTGCTGCAGGGTTGCATTGAGCCACAGTCTAATACTGCTGCAGGGTTGCATAGAGCCATAGTTTACTACTGCTGCAGGGTTGTACAGAGCCACAGCCTACTACTACTGGAGGGTTGTATAGAGCCACAGTCTACTACTACTGCTGCAGGGTTTGTATAGAGCCACAGTCTACTACTGCTGCAGGGATGTATAGAGCCACAGCCTACTACTGCTGGAGGGTTGTATAGAGCCACAGTCTACTACTGCTGCATGGTTGTATAGAGCCACAGCCTACTACTGCTGGAGGGTTGTATAGAGCCACAGTCTACAACTGCTGCAGGGTTGTATAGAGCCACAGTCTACTACTGCTGCAGGGTTGTATAGAGCCACAGTCTACTACTGCTGCAGGGTTGTATAGAGGCACAGCCTACTACTGCTGGAGGGTTGTATAGAGCCACAGTCTACAACTGCTGGAGGGTTGTATAGAGCCACAGCCTACTGTTGCTGGAAGGTTGTATAGAGCCACAGCCTACTACTGCTGGAGGGTTGTATAGAGACACAGCCTACTGTTGCTGGAGGGTTGTATAGAGCCACAGTCTACTACTGCTTCAGGGTTGTATAGAGCCACAGCCTACTACTGCTGGAGGGTTGTATAGAGCCACAGCCAACTACTGCTGGAGGGATCTATAGAGACACAGCCTACTGTTGCTGGAGGGTTGTATAGAGCCAAAGTCTACTACTGCTGGAGGGTTGTATAGAGCCAAAGTCTACTACTGCTGGAGGGTTGTATAGAGCCACAGCCTACTACTGCTGGAGGGTTGTATAGAGCCAAAGTCTACTACTGCTGGAGGGTTGTATAGAGCCACAGCCTACTACTGCTGGAGGGTTGTATAGAGCCAAAGTCTACTACTGCTGGAGGGTTGTATAGAGCCACTGCCTACTACTGCTGGAGGGTTGTATAGAGCCACAGCCTACTGCTGCTGCAGGGTTGTATAGAGCCACAGCATACTACTGCTGGAGGGTTGTATAGAGCCACAGCCTACTGCTGCAGGGGGGTTGTATAGAGCCGCAGTCTACTACTGCTGCAGGTTTGTATAGAGCCACAGCCTACTACTGCTGGAGGGTTGTATAGAGCCACAGTCTACTGCAGCTGGAGGTTTGTATTGAGCCACAGCCTACTACTGCTGGAGGGTTGTATAGAGCCACAGCCTGCTGCTGCTGGAGGGTTGTATAGAGCCACAGTCTACTGCTGCTGGAGGGTTGTATAGAGTCACAGCCTACTACTGCGGGAAAGTTGTATAGAGCAACAGCCTGCTGATGCTGGAGGGTTGTATAGAGCCACAGCCTACTGCTGCTGGAGGGTTGTATAGAGCCAGAGCCTACTACTGCTGGAGGGTTGTATAGAGCCACAGCCTACTGCTGCTGGAGGGTTGTATAGAGCCACAGCCTACTACTGCAGGAGGGTTGTATAGAGACACAGCCTACTGCTGCTGGAGGGTTGCATAGAGCCACAGCCTACTACTGCTGGAGGGTTGTATAGAGCCACAGCCTACTGCTGCTGGAGGGTTGTATAGAGCCACAGCCTACTACTGCTGGAGGGTTGTATAGAGCCACTGTCTACTACTGCTGCAGGGTTGTATAGAGCTACAGCCTAATACTGCTGGAGGGTTGTATAGAGCCACAGTCTACTACTGCTGCAGGGTTGTATAGAGCCACTGTCTACTACTGCTGCAGGGTTGTATAGAGCTACAGCCTAATACTGCTGGAGGGTTGTATAGAGCCACAGTCTACTACTGCTGCAGGGTTGTATAGAGCCACAGCCTGCTACTGCTGGAGGGTTGTATAGAGCCACAGTCTACTACTGCTGCAGGGTTTGTATAGAGCCACAGCCAACTACTGCTGCAGGGTTGTATAGAGCCACAGTCTACTACTGCTGCAGGGTTGCATAGAGCCACAGCCTTTTACTGCTGGAGGGTTGTATAGAGCCACACTCTACTACTACTGCTGCAGGGTTGTATAGAGCCACAGCCTACTACTGCTGGAGGGTTGTATAGAGCCACAGTCTACTACTGCTGCAGGGTTGTATAGAGCCACAGTCTAATACTGCTGCAGGGTTGTATTGAGCCACAGTCTAATACTGCTGCAGGGTTGAATAGAGCCATAGTTTACTACTGCTGCAGGGTTGTATAGAGCCACAGCCTACTACTACTGGAGGGTTGTATAGAGCCACAGTCTACTACTACTGCTGCAGGGTTTGTATAGAGCCACAGTCTACTACTGCTGCAGGGATGTATAGAGCCACAGCCTACTACTGCTGGAGGGTTGTATAGAGCCACAGTCTGCTACTGCTGCATGGTTGTATAGAGCCACAGCCTACTACTGCTGGAGGGTTGTATAGAGCCACAGTCTACAACTACTGCAGGGTTGTATAGAGCCACAGTCTACTACTGCTGCAGGGTTGTATAGAGCCACAGTCTACTACTGCTGCAGGGTTGCATAGAGCCACAGCCTTTTACTGCTGGAGGGTTGTATAGAGCCACACTCTACTACTACTGCTGCAGGGTTGTATAGAGCCACAGCCTACTGCTGCTGGAGGGTTGTATAGAGCAACAGTCTACTACTGCTGGAGGGTTGTAAAGAGCCACATTCTACTACTGGTGCAGGGATATATAGAGCCACAGCCTACTGCTGCAAGAGGGTTGCATAGAGCCACAGCCTACTACTGCTGCGGGGTTTTATAGAACCACAACCTACTACTGCTGGAGGGTTGTATAGAGCCACAGCCTACAACTGCTGCAGGTTTGTATAGAGCCACAGCCTACTACTGCTGGAGGGTTGTATAGAGCCACAGCCTACTGCTGCTGGAGGGTTGTATAGAGCCACAGCCTACTACTGCAGGAGGGTTGTATAGAGCCAAAGCCTACTACTGCTGCAGGGTAATATAGAGCCACAGCCTACTACTGCTGCAGGGTTGTATAGAGCTACAGCCTACTACTGCTTGAGGGTTGTATAGAGCCACAGCCTACTGATGCTGGAGGGTTGTATAGAGCCACAGCCTACTACTGCTGGAGGGTTGTATTGAGCCACAGTCTACTACTGCTGCAGGGTTGTATAGAGCCAAAGCCTACTACTGCTGGAGGGTTGTATAGAGCCACAGTCTACTACTGCTGCAGGGTTGTATAGAGCCACAGCCTACTACTGCTGGAGGGTTGTATAGAGCCACAGTCTACTACTGCTGTAGGGTTGAATAGAGCCACAGTTTTCTACTGCTGCAGGGTTGTATAGAGCCACAGTCTACTACTGCTGCAGGGTTGTATAGAGCCACAGCCTACTGCTGCTGGAGGGTTGTATAGAGCCACAGCCTACTGTTGCTGGAGGGTTGTATAGAGCCACAGCCTACTGCTGCTGGAGGGTTGTAAAGAGCCACAGCCTACTACTGCTGGAGGGTTGTATAGAGCCACAGCCTACTGCTGCTGGAGGGTTGTATAGAGCCACAGCCTACTACTGCTGGAGGGTTGTATAGAGCCACAGCCTACTGTTGCTAGAGGGTTGTGAGGAGCCACAGCCTACTGCTGATGGAGGGTTGTATAGAGACACAGCCTACTGTTGCTGGAAGGTTGTATAGAGCCACAGCCTACTACTGCTGGAGGGTTGTATAGAGCCACAGCCTTCTACTTCTGGAGAGTTGTATAGATCCACAGCCTACTACTGCTGGAGGGTTGTATAGAGCCAAAGTCTACTACTGCTGGAGGGTTGTATAGAGCCACAGCCTACTGTTGCTGGAAGGTTGTATAGAGCCACAGCCTACTACTGCTGGAGTGTTGTTTAGAGACACAGCCTACTGTTGCTGGAGGGTTGTATAGAGCCAAAGTCTACTACTGCTGCAGGGTTGTATAGAGCCACAGTCTACTACTGCTGCAGGGTTGTATAGAGCCACAGTCTACTACTGCTGCAGGGTTGTATAGAGCCACAGCCTACTGCTGCTGGAGGGTTGTATAGAGCCACAGCCTACTGTTCCTGAAGGGTTGTATAGAGCCACAGCCTACTGCTGCTGGAGGGTTGTATAGAGCCACAGCCTACTACTGCTGGAGGGTTGTATAGAGCCACAGCCTACTGCTGCTGGAGGGTTGTATAGAGCCACAGCCTACTACTGCTGGAGGGTTGTATAGAGCCACAGCCTACTGTTGCTGGAGGGTTGTGTAGAGCCACAGCCTACTGCTGCTGGAGGGTTGTATAGAGACACAGCCTACTGTTGCTGGAATGTTGTAAAGAGCCACAGCCTACTACTGCTGGAGGGTTGTATAGAGCCACAGCCTTCTACTGCTGGATGGTTGTATAGATCCACAGCCTACAACTGCTGGAGGGTTGTATAGAGCCAAAGTCTACTACTGCTGGAGGGTTGCATAGAGCCACAGCCTACTGTTGCTGGAAGGTTGTATAGAGACACAGCCTACTGTTGCTGGAGGGTTGTATAGAGCCACAGTCTACTACTGCTGCAGGGTTGTATAGAGCCACAGCCTACTACTGCTGGAGGGTTGTATAGAGCCACAGCCAACTACTGCTGGAGGGTGCTATAGAGACACAGCCTACTGTTGCTGGAGGGTTGTATAGAGCCAAAGTCTACTACTGCTGGAGGGTTGTATAGAGCCAAAGTCTACTACTGCTGGAGGGTTGTATAGAGCCACAGCCTACTACTGCTGGAGGGTTGTATAGAGCCAAAGTCTACTACTGCTGGAGGGTTGTATAGAGCCACAGCCTACTACTGCTGGAGGGTTGTATAGAGCCAAAGTTAACTACTGCTGGAGGGTTGTATAGAGCCACTGCCTACTACTGCTGGAGGGTTGTAAAGAGCAACAGCCTACTACTGCTGGAGGGTTGTATAGAGCCACAGCCTACTGCTGCTGCAGGGTTGTATAGAGCCACAGCATACTACTGCTGGAGGGTTGTATAGAGTCACAGTCTACTACTGCTGCAGGTTTGTATAGAGCCACAGCCTATTACTGCTGGAGGGTTGTATAGAGCCACAGTCTACTACTGCTGGAGGGTTGTATAGAGCCACAGCCTACTACTGCTGGAGGGTTGTATAGAGCCAAAGTCTAGTACTGCTGGAGGGTTGTATAGAGCCACTGCCTACTACTGCAGGAGGGTTGTAAAGAGCAACAGCCTACTACTGCTGGGGGGTTGTATAGAGCCACAGCCTACTGCTGCTGCAGGGTTGTATAGAGCCACAGCATACTACTGCTGGAGGGTTGTATAGAGCCACAGCCTACTGCTGCAGGAGGGTTGTATAGAGCCACAGTCTACTACTGCTGCAGGTTTGTATAGAGCCACAGCCTACTACTGCTGGAGGGTTGTATAGAGCCACAGTCGACTGCAGCTGGAGGTTTGTATTGAGCCACAGCCTACTACTGCTGGAGGGTTGTATAGAGCCACAGCCTGCTGCTGCTGGAGGGTTGTATAGAGCCGCAGTCTACTGCTGCTGGAGGGTTGTATAGAGTCACAGCCTACTACTGCGGGAAAGTTGTATAGAGCAACAGCCTGCTGCTGCTGGAGGGTTGTATAGAGCCACAGCCTACTGCTGCTGGAGGGTTGTATAGAGCCACAGCCAACTACTGCTGGAGGGTTGTATAGAGCCACAGCCTACTGCTGCTGGAGGGTTGTATAGAGTCACAGCCTACTACTGCTGGAGGGTTGTATAGAGACACAGCCTACTGCTGCTGGAGGGTTGCATAGAGCCACAGCCTACTACTGCTGGAGGGTTGTATAGAGCCACAGCCTACTGCTGCTGGAGGGTTGTATAGAGGCACAGCCTACTACTGCTGGAGGGTTGTATAGAGCCACAGTCTACTACTGCTGCAGGGTTGTATAGAGCTACAGCCTACTACTGCTGGAGGGTTGTATAGAGCCACAGTCTACTACTGCTGCAGGGTTGTATAGAGCCACAGCCTGCTACTGCTGGAGGGTTGTATAGAGCCACAGTCTACTACTGCTGCAGGGTTTGTATAGAGCCACAGCCAACTACTGCTGCAGGGTTGTATAGAGCCACAGTCTACTACTGCTGCAGGGTTGCATAGAGCCACAGCCTTTTACTGCTGGAGGGTTGTATAGAGCCACACTCTACTACTACTGCTGCAGGGTTGTATAGAGCCACAGCCTACTACTGCTGGAGGGTTGTACAGAGCCACAGTCTACTACTGCTGCAGGGTTGTGTAGAGCCACAGTCTAATACTGCTGCGGGGTTGTATTGAGCCACAGTCTAATACTGCTGCAGGGTTGCATAGAGCCATAGTTTACTACTGCTGCAGGGTTGTATAGAGCCTCAGCCTACTACTACTGGAGGGTTGTATAGAGCCACAGTCTACTACTACTGCTGCAGGGTTTGTATAGAGCCACAGTCTACTACTGCTGCAGGGATGTATAGAGCCACAGCCTACTACTGCTGGAGGGTTGTATAGAGCCACAGTCTACTACTGCTGCATGGTTGTATAGAGCCACAGCCTACTACTGCTGGAGGGTTGTTTAGAGCCACAGTCTACAACTGCTGCAGGGTTGTATAGAGCCACAGTCTACTACTGCTGCAGGGTTGTATAGAGCCACAGTCTACTGCTGCTGGAGGGTTGTATAGAGCCACAACCTACTGCTGAAGGGTTGTATAGAGCCACAGCCTACTGCTGCTGGAGGGTTGTATAAAGCCACAGCCTACTGCTGCTGGAGGATTGTATAGAGTCACAGCCTACTGCTGCTAGAGGGTTGTATAGAGCCACAGCCTACTGTTGCTGCAGGGTTGTATAGAGCCACAGCCTACTGCTGCTGGAGGGTTGTATAGAGCCACAGCCTACTTCTGCTGGAGGGTTGTATAGAGCCACAGCCTACTGCTGGAGGGTTGTATAGAGACACAGCCTACTGCTGCTAGAGGGTTGTATAGAGCCACATCCAACTGCTGCTGGAGGGTTGTATAGAGCCACAGCCTACTGTTGCTGGAGGGTTGTATAGAGCCAGAGCCTACTGTTGCTGGAGGGTTGTATAGAGCCACAGTCTACTGCTGCTGGAGGGTTGTATAGAGCCACAGCCTACTGTTGCTGGAGGGTTGTATAGAGCCACAGTCTACTGCTGCTGGAGGGTTGTATAGAGCCAGAGCCTACTGTTGCTGGAGGGGTGTATAGAACTACAGTCTACTGCTGCTGGAGGGTTGTTTAGAGCCACAGCCTACTGATGCTGCAGGGGTGTATAGAGCTACAGCCTACTGCTGCTGGAGGGTTGTATAGAG
The DNA here is from genome assembly GCF_040958095.1 of Procambarus clarkii. Taxonomy (NCBI): domain Eukaryota; kingdom Metazoa; phylum Arthropoda; class Malacostraca; order Decapoda; family Cambaridae; genus Procambarus; species Procambarus clarkii. The sequence goes on from NC_091175.1 coordinate 28,618,036, forward strand.
CCACAGCCTACTGCTGCTGATGGGTTGTATAGAGCCACAGCCTACTGCTGCTGGAGGGTTGTATAGAGCCACAGCCTACTGCTGCTAGAGCGTTGTATAGAGCCACAGCCTACTTCTGCTGGAGGGTTGTATAGAGCCACAGCCTACTGTTGCTGGAGGGTTGTATAGAGCCACAGCCTACTGCTGCTTGAGGGTTTTGTAGAGCCTTAGCCAACTGCTGCTGCTACAGGATTTTATAGAGCCACATCCTACTGTTGTTGCATCAGGGTTTTATAGAGATACAGCCAACTGTTGCTGCTGAAGTCTTGTATAGAGCCAAGCCTACTGCTGCTGCAGGGTTTTATAGAGCCACAGCCTACTGTTGCTGGATGGTTGTATAGAGCCACAGCCTAGTGCTGCTGGAGGGTTGTATAGAGCCACAGCCTGCTGCTGCTGGAGGGTTGTATAGATCCACAGCCTGCTGCTGCTGGAGGGTTTTATAGAGCCAAGCCTACTGCTACTGGAGGGTTGTATAGAGCCACAGTCTACTGCTGCTAGAGGGTTGTATAGAGCCACAGCCTACTGCTGCTGGAGGGTTGTATAGAGCCACAGCCTTCTTCTCCTGGAGGGTTGTATAGAGCCACAGCCTACTGCTGCTGGAGGGTTGTATAGAGCCACAGCCTTCTTCTCCTGGAGGGTTGTATAGAGCCACAGCCTACTGCTGCTGGAGGGTTGTATAGAGCCACAGCCTTCTGCTGCTGCAGGGTTGTATAGAGCCACAGCCTTCTGCTACTGGAGGGTTGTATAGAGCCACAGCCTACTGCTGCTAGAGGGTTGTATAGAGCCACAGCCTACTGCTGCTGGAGGGTTGTATAGAGCCACAGCCTTCTTCTCCTGGAGGGTTGTATAGAGCCACAGCCTACTGCTGCTGGAGGGTTGTATAGAGCCACAGCCTTCTGCTGCTGCAGGGTTGTATAGAGCCACAGCCTTCTGCTGCTGGAGGGTTGTATAGAGCCACAGCCTGCTGCTGCTGGGAGGTTTATAGAGCCAAGCCTACTGCTGCTAGAGGGTTGTATAGAGCCACAGCCTGCTGCTGCTGGAGGGTTGTATAGAGCCACAGCCTTCTGCTGCTGGAGGGTTGTATAGAGCCACAGCCTTCTGCTGCTGGAGGGTTGTATAGAGCCACAGTCTACTGTTGCTGGAGTGTTGTATAGAGTCACAGCCTACTGCTGCTGCAGGGTTGTATAGAGCCACTGCCTACTGTTGCTGCAGGGTTGTATAGAGCCTCAGCCTACTGCTGCTGGTGGGTTGTATAGAGCCACAGCCTACTGCTGCTGGAGGGTTGTATAGAGCCACAGCCTACTGTTGTTGGAGTGTTGTATAGAGCCACAGCCTACTGCTGCTGGAGGGTTGTATAGAGCCACAGCCTACTGCTGCTGAAGAGTTGTATAGAGCCACAGCCTACTGCTGCTGGAGGGTTGTATAGAGCCACAGCCTACTGTTGTTGGAGTGTTGTATAGAGCCACAGCCTACTGCTGCTGGAGGGTTGTATAGAGCCACAGCCTACTGCTGCTGAAGAGTTGTATAGAGCCACAGCCTACTGCTGCTGGAGGGTTGTATTGAGCCACAGCCTACTGCTGGTAGAGGGTTTTTTATGAGCTACAGCCTACTGCTGCTGGAGGGTTGTATAGAGCCACAGCCTACTGCTGCTGGAGGGTTTTATAGAGGCACAGCGTACTGCTGCTGGAAGGTTGTATAGAGCCTCAGCCTACTCTTGCTGGAGGACTGTATAGAGCCACAGCCTTCTGTTGCTGGTGGGAATTATAGCGCCTCAGCCTACTGTTGCTGGGGGGCTGTATAGAGCTTCAGCCTACTGTTGCTGGAGGGAATTATAGTGCCACAGCCTACTGCTGCTGAAGTGTTGTATAGAGACACAGCCTACTGCTGCTTCAGGTGTTTATAGAGCTACAGCCCACTGTTGCTGGAGGGTTGTATAGAGTCACAGCCTACTGCTGCTGGAGGGTTGTATTGAGCTTCAGCCTACTGCTGCTGGAGGGGTTGTATAGAGCTACACCCTTCTGCTGCTGCAGGGTTGTATAGAGCCACAACTTACTGTTGCTGGAGGGTTGTTTAGAGCCACAGCTTGTACCATAAACTGTAGTACTTGCAGCTATTGCAAGTTCTTTCAGTTGTTATTACTTTCATTATAGCAGGAAATCAACCTGGAAACAACCAACCACAGGTCAGAGAACTACTGAGACTCTGTGACAAATTCTCGCTCAGTCAGCAGATTACAGAAACCCACTAAGGACCGAGAACACGCTGGACCTGATATTCACGAACAATGAGGAGCTAATCAGAGACATTACTGTCTCAGACACTACGTACTCGGACCACAAGCCCATTGAAGTGCAAACTAACATTAATAACGGTAGTAGGCCCAAGAGAAACAACAAGCGAGAAGGGCTATTCAATAAATTCAATTTTAATAATAAAAGAATAGACTGGGAGAAAATAAACAGGGAACTAACAAACATTCAACGGAAAAATGTTCTAAGTAATAAAAATTCTACACAAAGAATAGAAAAACTGACTTCTGAAGCATATGAAGTCTGTCTGAAACATGTTCCTTTGAGGAAAGCCAGAAAGAGTTCCAATGTAGAAAGAGAACGCAGACGACATTACAAAAGAATGAAGAAATTAACGGAAATGCTTAAGCAGACACGACTCTCCATACAAAGAAGAAATAATTTAAACAGGGAAATTGAAGAAATCGAACAGAGACTAATGCATTCCTATCAGACTGAAGAAAGGCAACTAGAACAGAAAGCAATTCAAGAAATAAAGAAAAACCCAAAATATTTTTTCACATATGCTAAATCAAAAGCAAAAACCACTGCCAGTATTGGACCTATTCGTATTAGTGAAGGTTCATACACTGAGGATGACAAAGGAATTAGCGAAATCTTAAAAAAGTTGTTTGAGGACATGTTTAGCACTCCGATACACAGCATGAAAGTGGAAGATTCGAACAACTTCTTTATGCGTGATATCCAAACCCCTGTAAATAAAACTGATATCAACACGAGCGTGGCAGATTTTGAAGGAGAAATTGACAATATGCTCATGCACTCGGCCCCAGGTCCAGACTCATGGAATTCAATATTTGTAAAGAAATGCAAAGTGCCAGTAGCACAGGCACTCAGTATCGTGTGGAGGAAGAGCTTGGACATGGGGGACAAACCAGATGCGCTTAAAGTAGCAGACATTGCCCCTCTACACAAAGGTGGTAGCAAAGCTCTACAAAGCAAAGCATTGGTAAAGAATTATAGACCAGTTGCACTTACGTCCCACATAATAAAAGTATTTGAGAGTGAACAGGTGTCAGGTCACTAGATTCATGGAAATCAATGACCTCCACAATCCAGGCCAACATTAGAGCAGGAAGATCATGCCTCTCACAGCTACTTGACCACTATGACAAAATCACTGAGCCATTAGAAGAAAAACAGAATGCAGATATTGTATACACTGACTTTGCAAATGCGTTCGACAGATGTGACCCTAAGTGATAGCACACAAAATGAGGTCAACAAGTATAAGTGGTAAAGTGGGACGCTTTATACTCAATTTCCTGTCGAACAGAACACAAAGAGTAACTGACAATCAAATTAAATCGAGTCCAAGCGTAAACAAAGCTCTGTACCTAAATGTACAGTCCTTGCCCTTGATATAGACAATAATACAAGTCACAGCTTCGTGTCATCCTTTGTAGATGACACAAAAAACAGCGTGAAAATTACCTTTGCGGAAAACATTGAAAAACTACATACAGATATTAACAAATTTTCGACTGGGCAGCAGAAAATAACATGATGTTTAACGGTGATAAATTCCAGGTACTCAGATACGGTAAAAATTGAGGATCTGAAACATAATACAGGGTACAAAACACAATCGAATCTGCCCATAGTAGGAAAACAACATGTGAAGGATTTGGGAATAATGATGTCCGACGACCTAACGTTTAGGGAGCATAACCAAGCAAGTATTGCGTCAGCCAGAAAAATGATTGGATGGATTACGAGATTATTGGGATCGTTTTAAAGCTCTCCAAATGTACTCACTAGAAAGGAGACGAGAGTGATATAAAATAATATACACATGGAAAATACTGGAAGGCCAGGTCCCTAATCTAAACAGTAAAATAACAACGTACTGGAGTGAACGATATGGAAGAAGATGCAGAATAGACCCAGTGAAGAGCAGAGGTGCCATAGGCACATTCAGAGAACACTGTATAAACATCAGAGGTCCACGGTTGTTCAACGTCCTCCCAGCGAACATCAGAAATATTGCCGGAACAACCGTGGACATCTTCAAGAGGAAATTAGATTGTTTTCTCCAAGGAGTGCCGGACCAGCCGGGCTGTGGTGGGTATGTGGGCCTGCGGGCCGCTCCAAGCAACAGCCTAGTGGACCAAACTCTCAGAAGTGAAGCCTGGCCTCGGGTCGGGCTTGGGGAGTAGAAGAACTCCCAGAACCCCATCAACCAGGTATCAACCGGGTTCTAGAAAATGTATTCGGCTCACGAATGTTTCGTACTGCCCCGTTTTCTGTTTTGAGTCCTCTGCTAGGTTAGGATAAGGACACTCTATAATGACCGTTTTCTTGACATTGGGAAACCTTAGCAGGACTGGCGGCAAGAACAACAGTTAAAGAGTCATCGAACAACCCGACCGTCCAAGTGGTTGGGCACCATTCCTTCGCCCCGTCCCTCCGAAAATCCTCACCCTGATCCCTTCCAAGTGTCAGATAATGCTGGTAGCCTGACGCTTTCTCCTGATAGTTCCTTTTCCATCAAACACCCCCCTCCTCCCTCCTTCCCTCTCCACCATCCATCCCCCTCACATCTCCCCCCTTCCCCCCTCCCCCAACCTCCCTCCCCCCACCCCAACACTCTGCAATCACCAAAAACTGGGAATATTTTTGACACGACAAATATATCATCGCAGCGAGCATCCTTCACCATTAATCCTGGAATACCTATGTCTGGGGTCGTGTTGTGGGTCTGGGGTCGTGTTGTGGTCTGTGGTCGTGTTGTGGGTCTGGGGTCGTGTTGTGGTCTGTGGTCGTGTTGTGGTCTGGGGTCGTGTTGTGGGTCTGGGGTCGTGTTGTGGGTCTGGGGTCGTGTTGTGGTCTGTGGTCGTGTTGTGGTCTGTGGTCGTGTTGTGGGACTGGGGTCGTGTTGTGGTCTGCGGTCGTGTTGTGAGTCTGGGGTCGTGTTGTGGTCTGGGGTCGTGTTGTGAGTCTGGGGTCGTGTTGTGGGTCTATGGTGGTGTTGTGGGTCTGGGGTCGTGTTGTGAGTCTGGGGTCGTGTTGTGGTCTGTGGTCGTGTTGTGAGTCTGGGGTCGTGTTGTGGTCTGGGGTCGTGTTGTGAGTCTGGGGTCGTGTTGTGATCTGGGGTCGTGTTGTGGGTCTATGGTGGTGTTGTGGGTCTGGGGTCGTGTTGTGGTCTGTGGTCGTGTTGTGGGTCTGTGGTGGTCTTGTGGTCTGGGGTCGTGTTGTGGTCTGGTGTCGTGTTGTTGGTCTGGGGTCGTGTTGTTGGTCTGGGGTCGTGTTGTGGTCTGTGGTCGTGTTGTGAGTCTGGGGTCGTGTTGTGGTCTTGGGTCGTGTTGTGAGTCTGGGGTCGTGTTGTGATCTGGGGTCGTGTTGTGGGTCTATGGTGGTGTTGTGGGTCTGGGGTCGTGTTGTGGTCTGTGGTCGTGTTGTGGGTCTGTGGTGGTGTTGTGGTCTGTGGTCGTGTTGTGGTCTGTGGTCGTGTTGTGGGTCTGGGGTCGTGTTGTGGTCTGTGGTCGTGTTGTGAGTCTGGGGTCGTGTTGTGGTCTGGGGTCGTGTTGTGGTCTGTGGTCGTGTTGTGGGTCTATGGTGGTGTTGTGGTCTGGGGTCGTGTTGTTGGTCTGGGGTCGTGTTGTGGTCTGTGGTCGTGTTGTGGGTCTGGGGTCGTGTTGTGGTCTGTGGTCGTGTTGTGGGTCTGTGGTGGTGTTGTGGTCTGTGGTCGTGTTGTGGTCTGGGATCGTGTTGTGGGTCTGTGGTGGTGTTGTGGTCTGTGGTGGTGTTGTGGTCTGGGGTCGTGTTGTGGTCTGTGGTGGTGTTGTGGTCTGGGGTCGTGTTGTGGGTCTGTGGTGGTGTTGTGGTCTGTGGTGGTGTTGTGGTCTGGGGTCGTGTTGTGGTCTGTGGTCGTGTTGTGGTCTGGGGTCGTGTTGTGGTCTGGTGTCGTGTTGTGTGTCTGGGGTCGTGTTGTGGTCTGTGGTGGTGTTGTGGTCTGGGGTCGTGTTGTGTGTCTGGGGTCGTGTTGTGGTCTGGGGTCGTGTTGTGTGTCTGGGGTCGTGTTGTGGTCTGTGGTGGTGTTGTGGTCTGGGGTCGTGTTGTGGTCTGGGGTCGTGTTGTGGTCTGGGATCGTGTTGTGAGTCTGGGGTCGTGTTGTGGGTCTGGGGTCGTGTTGTGTGTCTGGGGTCGTGTTGTGGTCTGTGGTGGTGTTGTGGTCTGTGGTCGTGTTGTTGGTCTGGGGTCGTGTTGTGGTCTGGGGTCGTGTTGTGGTCTGTGGTCGTGTTGTGGGTCTGTGGTGGTGTTGTGGTCTGTGGTCGTGTTGTGGGTCTGGGGTCGTGTTGTGGGTCTGCGGTGGTGTTGTGGTCTGGGGTCGTGTTGTTGGTCTGGGGTCGTGTTGTGGTCTGTGGTCGTGTTGTGGGTCTGTGGTGGTGTTGTGGTCTGTGGTCGTGTTGTGGTCTGGGGTCGTGTTGTGCTCTGTGGTCGTGTTGTGGTCTGTGGTCGTGTTGTGGTCTGGGGTCGTGTTGTGGTCTGGTGTCGTGTTGTGAGTCTGGTGTCGTGTTGTGGTCTGGGGTCGTGTTGTGGTCTGGGGTCGTGTTGTGGTCTGTGGTCGTGTTGTGGGTCTGGGGTCGTGTTGTGAGTCTGGTGTCGTGTTGTGGTCTGGGGTCGTGTTGTGGGTCTGGGGTCGTGTTGTGAGTCTGGTGTCGTGTTGTGGTCTGGGGTCGTGTTGTGGTCTGTGGTCGTGTTGTGGGTCTGGGGTCGTGTTGTGGTCTGGGGTCGTGTTGTGGTCTGTGGTCGTGTTGTGGGTCTGTGGTCGTGTTGTGGTCTGTGGTCGTGTTGTGGGTCTGGGGTCGTGTTGTGGTCTGGGGTCGTGTTGTGGTCTGGGGTCGTGTTGTGGTCTGGTGTCGTGTTGTGTGTCTTGGGTCGTGTTGTGAGTCTGGGGTCGTGTTGTGGTCTGGGGTCGTGTTGTGGTCTGGTGTCGTGTTGCCGGTCTGGGGTCGTGTTGTGGTCTGTGGTCGTGTTGTGGGTCTGTGGTCGTGTTGTGGTCTGTGGTCGTGTTGTGGTCTGGGGTCGTGTTGTGGGTCTGGGGTCGTGTTGTGAGTCTGGTGTCGTGTTGTGGTCTGGGGTCGTGTTGTGGTCTGTGGTCGTGTTGTGGTCTGTGGTCGTGTTGTGGTCTGGGGTCGTGTTGTGGGTCTGGGGTCGTGTTGTGGTCTGGGGTTGTGTTGTGATCTGTGGTCGTGTTGTGGGTCTGCGGTCGTGTTGTGGGTCTGGGGTTGTGTTGTGATCTGTGGTCGTGTTGTGGGTCTGGGGTCGTGTTGTGGTCTGTGGTGGTGTTGTGGTCTGCGGTGGTGTTGTGGTCTGGGGTCGTGTTGTGGTCTGTGGTCGTCTTGTGGGTCTGTGGTCGTGTTGTGGTCTGTGGTGGTGTTGTGGTCTGCGGTGGTGTTGTGGTCTGGGGTCGTGTTGTGGTCTGGGGTCGTGTTGTGGTCTGGGGTAGTGTTGTGATCTGTGGTCGTGTTGTGGTCTGGGGTCGTGTTGTGGGTCTGGGGTTGTGTTGTGGTCTGGGGTCGTGTTGTGGGTCTGTGGTCGTGTTGTGGGTCTGTGGTCGTGTTGTGGTCTGTGGTGGTGTTGTGGTCTGCGGTGGTGTTGTGGTCTGTGGTGGTGTTGTGGTCTGCGGTGGTGTTGTGGTCTGGGGTCGTGTTGTGGTCTGGGGTCGTGTTGTGGTCTGGGGTCGTGTTGTGATCTGGGGTAGTGTTGTGGGTCTGAGGTCGTGTTGTGGTCTGGGGTCGTGTTGTGGTCTGGGGTCGTGTTGTGGTCTGGGGTAGTGTTGTGGGTCTGGGGTCGTGTTGTGGGTCTGGGGTCGTGTTGTGGTCTGTGGTCGTGTTGTGGTCTGAGGTCGTGTTGTCGGTCTAGGGTCGTGTTGTGGTCTGTGGTCGTGTTGTGGGTCTGGGGTCGTGTTGTGGTCTGGGGTCGTGTTGTGGTCTGGGGTCGTGTTGTGGTCTGTGGTCGTGTTGTGGTCTGTGGTCGTGTTGTGCTCTGTGGTCGTGTTGTGGGTCTGGGGTCGTGTTGTGGTCTGTGGTCGTGTTGTGGTCTGGGGTCGTGTTGTCGGTCTAGGGTCGTGTTGTGGGTCTAGGGTCGTGTTGTGGGTCTGGAGTCGTGTTGTGGGTCTAGGGTCGTGTTGTGGGTCTGGGGTCGTGTTGTGGTCTGTGGTCGTGTTGTGGTCTGGGGTCGTGTTGTGGTCTGGGGTCGTGTTGTGGTCTGTGGTCGTGTTGTGGTCTGGGGTCGTGTTGTGGTCTGTGGTCGTGTTGTGGTCTGGGGTTGTGTTGTGGTCTGTGGTCGTGTTGTGGTCTGGGGTCGTGTTGTGGTCTGGGGTCGTGTTGTCGGTCTAGGGTCGTGTTGTGGGTCTAGGGTCGTGTTGTGGGTCTGGAGTCGTGTTGTGGGTCTAGGGTCGTGTTGTGGGTCTGGGGTCGTGTTGTGGTCTGTGGTCGTGTTGTGGTCTGGGGTCGTGTTGTGGTCTGTGGTCGTGTTGTGGTCTGGGGTCGTGTTGTGGTCTGTGGTCGTGTTGTGGTCTGGGGTCGTATTGTGGGTCTGGGGTCGTGTTGTGGGTCTGGGGTCGTGTTGTGGTCTGGGGTCGTGTTATGGTCTGGGGTAGTGTTGTGGTCTGTGGTCGTGTTGTGGTCTGGGGTCGTGTTGTGGTCTGGGGTCGTGTTGTGGTCTGGGGTCGTGTTGTGGTCTGGGGTCGTGTTGTGGTCTGGGGTCGTGTTGTGGTCTGGGGTCGTGTTGTGGGTCTATGGTGGTGTTGTGGGCCTGGGGTCGTGTTGTGGTCTGTCGTCGTGTTGTGGTCTGGGGTCGTGTTGTGGTCTGGGGTCGTGTTGTCGGTCTAGGGTCGTGTTGTGGGTCTAGGGTCGTGTTGTGGGACTGGGGTCGTGTTGTGGGTCTGGGGTCGTGTTGTGGGTCTGTGGTCGTGTTGTGGTCTGTGGTCGTGTTGTGGGTCTGTGGTGGTGTTGTGGGTCTGGGGTCGTGTTGTGGTCTGGTGTCGTGTTGTTGGTCTGGGGTCATGTTGTGGTCTTTGGTCGTGTTGTGGTCTGGGGTCGTGTTGTGGTCTGGGCTCGTTTTGTGGTCTGGGGTCGTGTTGTGGTCTGGGGTAGTGTTGTGGTCTGGGGTCGTGTTGTGGTCTGGGGTAGTGTTGTGGTCTGGGGTCGTGTTGTGGTCTGGGGTCGTGTTGTGGTCTGGGGTAGTGTTGTGGTCTGGGGTCGTGTTGTGGTCTGGGGTCGTGTTGTGGTCTGGGGTCGTGTTGTGGCCTGGGGTCGTGTTGTGGTCTGGGGTTGTGTTGTGGTCTGGGGTCGTGTTGTGGTCTGGGGTCGTGTTGTGGTCTGGGGTCGTGTTGTGGTCTGGGGTTGTGTTGTGGTCTGGGGTCGTGTTGTGGTCTGGGGCCGTGTTGTGGTCTGGGGTCGTGTTGTGGTCTGGGGTCGTGTTGTGGTCTGGGGTCGTGTTGTGGTCTGGGGTAGTGTTGTGGTCTGGGGTCGTGTTGTGGTCTGGGGTCGTTTTGTGGTCTGGGGTCGTGTTGTGGTCTGGGGTTGTGTTGTGGTCTGGGGTCGTGTTGTGGTCTGGGGTCGTGTTGTGGTCTGGGGTCGTGTTGTGGTCTGGGGTTGTGTTGTGGTCTGGGGTCGTGTTGTGGGTCTGGGGTCGTGTTGTGGTCTGGGGTCGTGTTGTGGTCTGGGGTCGTGTTGTGGTCTGGGGTTGTGTTGTGGTCTGGGGTCGTGTTGTGGTCTGGGGTCGTGTTGTGGGTCTGGGGTCGTGTTGTGGTCTGGGGTCGTGTTGTGGTCTGGGGTCGTGCTGTGGTCTGGGGTCGTGTTGTGGTCTGGGGTCGTGTTGTGTGGTCTGGGGTCGTGTTGTGGTCTGGGGTCGTGTTGTGGTCTGGGGTTGTGTTGTGGTCTGGGGTCGTGTTGTGGTCTGGGGTCGTGTTGTGGTCTGGGGTCGTGTTGTGGTCTGGGGTCGTGTTGTGGTCTGGCGTCGTGTTGTGGTCTGGGGTCGTGTTGTGGTCTGGGGTCGTGTTGTGGTCTGGGGTTGTGTTGTGGTCTGGGGTCGTGTTGTGGTCTGGGGTCGTGTTGTGGTCTGGGGTCGTGTTGTGGTCTGGGGTCGTGTTGTGGTCAAGGGTCGTGTTGTGGTCTAGGGTCGTGTTGTGGTCTGGGGTCGTGTTGTGGTCTGGGGTTGTGTTGTGGTCTGGGGTCGTGTTGTGGTCTGGGGTCGTGTTGTGGTCTGGGGTCGTGTTGTGGTCTGGGGTCGTGTTGTGGTCTGGGGTAGTGTTGTGGTCTGGGGTCGTGTTGTGGTCTGGGGTCGTGTTGTGGTCTGGGGTCGTGTTGTGGTCTGGGGTTGTGTTGTGGTCTGGGGTCGTGTTGTGGTCTGGGGTCGTGTTGTGGTCTGGGGTCGTGTTGTGGTCTGGGGTTGTGTTGTGGTCTGGGGTCGTGTTGTGGGTCTGGGGTCGTGTTGTGGTCTGGGGTCGTGTTGTGGTCTGTGGTCGTGTTGTGGTCTGGGGTCGTGTTGTGGTCTGGGGTCGTGTTGTGGTCTGTGGTCGTGTTGTGGTCTGGGGTTGTGTTGTGGTCTGGGGTCGTGTTGTGGTCTGGGGTCGTGTTGTGGTCTGTGGTCGTGTTGTGGTCTGGGGTCATGTTGTGGTCTGGGGTCGTGTTGTGGTCTGGGGTAGTGTTGTGGTCTGGGGTCGTGTTGTGGTCTGGGGTCATGTTGTGGTCTGGGGTAGTGTTGTGGTCTGGGGACGTGTTGTGGTCTGGGGTCGTGTTGTGGTCTGGGGTCGTGTTGTGGTCTGGGGTTGTGTTGTGGTCTGGGGTCGTGTTGTGGTCTGGGGTCGTGTTGTGGTCTGGGGTCGTGTTGTGGTCTGGGGTTGTGTTGTGGTCTGGGGTCGTGTTGTGGGTCTGGGGTCGTGTTGTGGTCTGGGGTCGTGTTGTGGTCTGTGGTCGTGTTGTGGTCTGGGGTCGTGTTGTGGTCTGGGGTCGTGTTGTGGTCTGTGGTCGTGTTGTGGTCTGGGGTTGTGTTGTGGTCTGGGGTCGTGTTGTGGTCTGGGGTCGTGTTGTGGTCTGTGGTCGTGTTGTGGTCTGGGGTCATGTTGTGGTCTGGGGTCGTGTTGTGGTCTAGGGTCATGTTGTGGTCTGGGGTCGTGTTGTGGTCTGGGGTCGTGTTGTGGTCTGGGGTCGTGTTGTGGTCTGGGGTCATGTTGTGGTCTGTGGTCGTGTTGTGGTCTGTGGTCGTGTTGTGGTCTGGGGTCGTGTTGTGGTCTGGGGTTGTGTTGTGGTCTGGGGTTGTGTTGTGGTCTGGGGTAGTGTTGTGGTCTGGGGTCGTGTTGTGGTCTGGGGTTGTGTTGTGGTCTGGGGTAGTGTTGTGGTCGGGGGTCGTGTTGTGGTCTGGGGTCGTGTTGTGGTCATGGGTCGTGTTGTGGTCTGGGGTTGTGTTGTGGTCTGGGGTCGTGTTGTGGTCTGGGGTTGTGTTGTGGTCTGGGGTTGTGTTGTGGTCTGGGTTCGTGTTGTGGTCTGGGGTTGTGTTGTGGTCTGGGGTCGTGTTGTGGTCATGGGTCGTGTTGTGGTCTGGGGTTGTGTTGTGGTCTGGGGTCGTGTTGTGGTCTGGGGTTGTGTTGTGGTCTGGGGTTGTGTTGTGGTCTGGGGTCGTGTTGTGGTCTGGGGTCGTGTTGTGGTCTGGGGTTGTGTTGTGGTCTGGGGTTGTGTTGTGGTCTGGGGTCGTGTTGTGGTCTGGGGTTGTGTTGTGGTCTGGGGTCGTGTTGTGGTCATGGGTCGTGTTGTGGTCTGGGGTTGTGTTGTGGTCTGGGGTTGTGTTGTGGTCTGGGGTTGTGTTGTGGTCTGGGGTCGTGTTGTGGTCTGGGGTTGTGTTGTGGTCTGGGGTCGTGTTGTGGTCATGGGTCGTGTTGTGGTCTGGGGTTGTGTTGTGGTCTGGGGTTGTGTTGTGGTCTGGGGTTGTGTTGTGGTCTGGGGTTGTGTTGTGGTCTGGGGTTGTGTTGTGGTCTGGGGTTGTGTTGTGGTCTGGGGTCATGTTGTGGTCTTTGGTCGTGTTGTGGGTCTATGGTGGTGTTGTGGTCTGGGGTCGTGTTGTGGTCTGGGGTCGTGTTGTGGTCTGGGGTTGTGTTGTGGTCTGGGGTCGTGTTGTGGTCTGGGGTCGTGTTGTGGTCTGGGGTCGTGTTGTGGTCTGGGGTCGTGTTGTGGTCTGGGGTCGTGTTGTGGTCTGGGGTCGTGTTGTGGTCTGGGGTTGTGTTGTGGTCTGGGGTCGTGTTGTGGTCTGGGGTTGTGTTGTGGTCTGGGGTCGTGTTGTGGTCTGGGGTTGTGTTGTGGTCTGGGGTTGTGTTGTGGTCTGGGGTCGTGTTGTGGTCTGGGGTTGTGTTGTGGTCTGGGGTCGTGTTGTGGTCTGGGGTCGTGTTGTGGTCTGGGGTTGTGTTGTGGTCTGGGGTTGTGTTGTGGTCTGGGGTCGTGTTGTGGTCTGGGGTCGTGTTGTGGTCTGGGGTTGTGTTGTGGTCTGGGGTTGTGTTGTGGTCTGGGGTCGTGTTGTGGTCTAGGGTTGTGTTGTGGTCTGGGGTTGTGTTGTGGTCTGGGGTCGTGTTGTGGTCTGGGGTTGTGTTGTGGTCTGGGGTTGTGTTGTGGTCTGGGGTCGTGTTGTGGTCTGGGGTCGTGTTGTGGTCTGGGGTTGTGTTGTGGTCTGGGGTTGTGTTGTGGTCTGGGGTCGTGTTGTGGTCTGGGGTTGTGTTGTGGTCTGGGGTTGTGTTGTGGTCTGGGGTCGTGTTGTGGTCTGGGGTCGTGTTGTGGTCTGGGGTTGTGTTGTGGTCTGGGGTTGTGTTGTGGTCTGGGGTTGTGTTGTGGTCTGGGGTCGTGTTGTGGTCTGGGGTCGTGTTGTGGTCTGGGGTCGTGTTGTGGTCTGGGGTAGTGTTGTGGTCTGGGGTCGTGTTGTGGTCTGGGGTTGTGTTGTGGTCTGGGGTCGTGTTGTGGTCTGGGGTCGTGTTGTGGTCTGGGGTAGTGTTGTGGTCTGGGGTTGTGTTGTGGTCTGGGGTCATGTTGTGGTCTTTGGTCGTGTTGTGGGTCTATGGTGGTGTTGTGGTCTGGGGTCGTGTTGTGGTCTGGGGTCGTGTTGTGGTCTGGGGTTGTGTTGTGGTCTGGGGTCGTGTTGTGGTCTGGGGCCGTGTTGTGGTCTGGGGTCGTGTTGTGGTCTGGGGTCGTGTTGTGGTCTGGGGTCGTGTTGTGGTCTGGGGTAGTGTTGTGGTCTGGGGTCGTGTTGTGGTCTGGGGTCGTTTTGTGGTCTGGGGTCGTGTTGTGGTCTGGGGTTGTGTTGTGGTCTGGGGTCGTGTTGTGGTCTGGGGTCGTGTTGTGGTCTGGGGTCGTGTTGTGGTCTGGGGTTGTGTTGTGGTCTGGGGTCGTGTTGTGGGTCTGGGGTAGTGTTGTGGTCTGGGGTCGTGTTGTGGTCTGGGGTCGTGTTGTGGTCTGGGGTTGTGTTGTGGTCTGGGGTCGTGTTGTGGTCTGGGGTCGTGTTGTGGGTCTGGGGTCGTGTTGTGGTCTGGGGTCGTGTTGTGGTCTGGGGTCGTGCTGTGGTCTGGGGTCGTGTTGTGGTCTGGGGTCGTGTTGTGTGGTCTGGGGTCGTGTTGTGGTCTGGGGTCGTGTTGTGGTCTGGGGTTGTGTTGTGGTCTGGGGTCGTGTTGTGGTCTGGGGTCGTGTTGTGGTCTGGGGTCGTGTTGTGGTCTGGGGTCGTGTTGTGGTCTGGCGTCGTGTTGTGGTCTGGGGTCGTGTTGTGGTCTGGGGTCGTGTTGTGGTCTGGGGTTGTGTTGTGGTCTGGGGTCGTGTTGTGGTCTGGGGTCGTGTTGTGGTCTGGGGTCGTGTTGTGGTCTGGGGTCGTGTTGTGGTCAAGGGTCGTGTTGTGGTCTAGGGTCGTGTTGTGGTCTGGGGTCGTGTTGTGGTCTGGGGTTGTGTTGTGGTCTGGGGTCGTGTTGTGGTCTGGGGTCGTGTTGTGGTCTGGGGTCGTGTTGTGGTCTGGGGTCGTGTTGTGGTCTGGGGTAGTGTTGTGGTCTGGGGTCGTGTTGTGGTCTGGGGTCGTGTTGTGGTCTGGGGTCGTGTTGTGGTCTGGGGTTGTGTTGTGGTCTGGGGTCGTGTTGTGGTCTGGGGTCGTGTTGTGGTCTGGGGTCGTGTTGTGGTCTGGGGTTGTGTTGTGGTCTGGGGTCGTGTTGTGGGTCTGGGGTCGTGTTGTGGTCTGGGGTCGTGTTGTGGTCTGTGGTCGTGTTGTGGTCTGGGGTCGTGTTGTGGTCTGGGGTCGTGTTGTGGTCTGTGGTCGTGTTGTGGTCTGGGGTTGTGTTGTGGTCTGGGGTCGTGTTGTGGTCTGGGGTCGTGTTGTGGTCTGTGGTCGTGTTGTGGTCTGGGGTCATGTTGTGGTCTGGGGTCGTGTTGTGGTCTGGGGTAGTGTTGTGGTCTGGGGTCGTGTTGTGGTCTGGGGTCATGTTGTGGTCTGGGGTAGTGTTGTGGTCTGGGGACGTGTTGTGGTCTGGGGTCGTGTTGTGGTCTGGGGTCGTGTTGTGGTCTGGGGTTGTGTTGTGGTCTGGGGTCGTGTTGTGGTCTGGGGTCGTGTTGTGGTCTGGGGTCGTGTTGTGGTCTGGGGTTGTGTTGTGGTCTGGGGTCGTGTTGTGGGTCTGGGGTCGTGTTGTGGTCTGGGGTCGTGTTGTGGTCTGTGGTCGTGTTGTGGTCTGGGGTCGTGTTGTGGTCTGGGGTCGTGTTGTGGTCTGTGGTCGTGTTGTGGTCTGGGGTTGTGTTGTGGTCTGGGGTCGTGTTGTGGTCTGGGGTCGTGTTGTGGTCTGTGGTCGTGTTGTGGTCTGGGGTCATGTTGTGGTCTGGGGTCGTGTTGTGGTCTAGGGTCATGTTGTGGTCTGGGGTCGTGTTGTGGTCTGGGGTCATGTTGTGGTCTGGGGTCGTGTTGTGGTCTGGGGTCATGTTGTGGTCTGTGGTCGTGTTGTGGTCTGTGGTCGTGTTGTGGTCTGGGGTCGTGTTGTGGTCTGGGGTTGTGTTGTGGTCTGGGGTTGTGTTGTGGTCTGGGGTAGTGTTGTGGTCTGGGGTCGTGTTGTGGTCTGGGGTTGTGTTGTGGTCTGGGGTAGTGTTGTGGTCTGGGGTCGTGTTGTGGTCTGGGGTCGTGTTGTGGTCATGGGTCGTGTTGTGGTCTGGGGTTGTGTTGTGGTCTGGGGTCGTGTTGTGGTCTGGGGTTGTGTTGTGGTCTGGGGTTGTGTTGTGGTCTGGGTTCGTGTTGTGGTCTGGGGTTGTGTTGTGGTCTGGGGTCGTGTTGTGGTCATGGGTCGTGTTGTGGTCTGGGGTTGTGTTGTGGTCTGGGGTCGTGTTGTGGTCTGGGGTTGTGTTGTGGTCTGGGGTTGTGTTGTGGTCTGGGGTCGTGTTGTGGTCTGGGGTCGTGTTGTGGTCTGGGGTTGTGTTGTGGTCTGGGGTTGTGTTGTGGTCTGGGGTCGTGTTGTGGTCTGGGGTTGTGTTGTGGTCTGGGGTCGTGTTGTGGTCATGGGTCGTGTTGTGGTCTGGGGTTGTGTTGTGGTCTGGGGTTGTGTTGTGGTCTGGGGTTGTGTTGTGGTCTGGGGTCGTGTTGTGGTCTGGGGTTGTGTTGTGGTCTGGGGTCGTGTTGTGGTCATGGGTCGTGTTGTGGTCTGGGGTTGTGTTGTGGTCTGGGGTTGTGTTGTGGTCTGGGGTTGTGTTGTGGTCTGGGGTTGTGTTGTGGTCTGGGGTTGTGTTGTGGTCTGGGGTTGTGTTGTGGTCTGGGGTCATGTTGTGGTCTTTGGTCGTGTTGTGGGTCTATGGTGGTGTTGTGGTCTGGGGTCGTGTTGTGGTCTGGGGTCGTGTTGTGGTCTGGGGTTGTGTTGTGGTCTGGGGTCGTGTTGTGGTCTGGGGTCGTGTTGTGGTCTGGGGTCGTGTTGTGGTCTGGGGTCGTGTTGTGGTCTGGGGTCGTGTTGTGGTCTGGGGTCGTGTTGTGGTCTGGGGTTGTGTTGTGGTCTGGGGTCGTGTTGTGGTCTGGGGTTGTGTTGTGGTCTGGGGTCGTGTTGTGGTCTGGGGTTGTGTTGTGGTCTGGGGTTGTGTTGTGGTCTGGGGTCGTGTTGTGGTCTGGGGTTGTGTTGTGGTCTGGGGTCGTGTTGTGGTCTGGGGTCGTGTTGTGGTCTGGGGTTGTGTTGTGGTCTGGGGTTGTGTTGTGGTCTGGGGTCGTGTTGTGGTCTGGGGTCGTGTTGTGGTCTGGGGTTGTGTTGTGGTCTGGGGTTGTGTTGTGGTCTGGGGTCGTGTTGTGGTCTAGGGTTGTGTTGTGGTCTGGGGTTGTGTTGTGGTCTGGGGTCGTGTTGTGGTCTGGGGTTGTGTTGTGGTCTGGGGTTGTGTTGTGGTCTGGGGTCGTGTTGTGGTCTGGGGTCGTGTTGTGGTCTGGGGTTGTGTTGTGGTCTGGGGTTGTGTTGTGGTCTGGGGTCGTGTTGTGGTCTGGGGTTGTGTTGTGGTCTGGGGTTGTGTTGTGGTCTGGGGTCGTGTTGTGGTCTGGGGTCGTGTTGTGGTCTGGGGTTGTGTTGTGGTCTGGGGTTGTGTTGTGGTCTGGGGTTGTGTTGTGGTCTGGGGTCGTGTTGTGGTCTGGGGTCGTGTTGTGGTCTGGGGTCGTGTTGTGGTCTGGGGTAGTGTTGTGGTCTGGGGTCGTGTTGTGGTCTGGGGTTGTGTTGTGGTCTGGGGTCGTGTTGTGGTCTGGGGTCGTGTTGTGGTCTGGGGTAGTGTTGTGGTCTGGGGTTGTGTTGTGGTCTGGGGTCATGTTGTGGTCTTTGGTCGTGTTGTGGGTCTATGGTGGTGTTGTGGTCTGGGGTCGTGTTGTGGTCTGGGGTCGTGTTGTGGTCTGGGGTTGTGTTGTGGTCTGGGGTCGTGTTGTGGTCTGGGGTCGTGTTGTGGTCTGGGGTCGTGTTGTGGTCTGGGGTCGTGTTGTGGTCTGGGGTAGTGTTGTGGTCTGGGGTCGTGTTGTGGTCTGGGGTTGTGTTGTGGTCTGGGGTAGTGTTGTGGTCTGGGGTCGTGTTGTGGTCTGGGGTCGTGTTGTGGTCTGGGGTTGTGTTGTGGTCTGGGGTCGTGTTGTGGTCTGGGGTCGTGTTGTGGTCTGGGGTTGTGTTGTGGTCTGGGGTTGTGTTGTGGTCTGGGGTTGTGTTGTGGTCTGGGGTCGTGTTGTGGTCTGGGGTCGTGTTGTGGTCTGGGGTTGTGTTGTGGTCTGGGGTTGTGTTGTGGTCTGGGGTTGTGTTGTGGTCTGGGGTTGTGTTGTGGTCTGGGGTCGTGTTGTGGTCTGGGGTCGTGTTGTGGTCTGGGGTTGTGTTGTGGTCTGGGGTTGTGTTGTGGTC